>NC_069505.1:611549923-611849923 GCF_027579735.1 Bombina bombina | reverse complement strand
AGGTACCTTGACGTGGTACCTGGGCTTGTCCCATTTGGCCAGATGCGGTAACTAACTCTTCCATTTTTGCTTTTAATCTTAGCTGAGAGCTTGTAAGTGAGTGCTGGACTTTCTCTGTGTGTGGTATTAATTTGTTTTGTAATTTTCCCCTATGGTTCTTGCACCCAGACCGGTCTGGGGTTAACTGCCTGTGACTCTGGGGACAGTGCAGTTTCCTGAGAGTGCTATTGTGCACCCAGGGCTGTGCATGTTGCAGGGTCATGGGATGTGTACCCCATCCGGTATGAGAGTGCAGTCCCCTTCGGTGTTTTGTATTTGTCTAGGGTGATTACATAAGCCTGTGCACCCTTCACTTGTTCCCAGTTTGTTGGATTGAGAGCTTGCATTGTGTGGCTGTTTAGGGACCCAGGTTTTGGAAGAGACCTTGATGTGGTACCTGGGCTTGTCCCATTTGGCCAGATGCGGTAACTAACTCTTCCATTTTTGCTTTTAATCTTAGCTGAGAGCTTGTGAGTGCTGGACTTTCTCTGTGTGTTGTATTAATTTGTTTTGTAATTTTCCATATGGGCCTTGCACCCAGACCTGTCTGGGGTTAACTGCCTGTGACTCTGGGGACAGTGCAGCTTCCTGAGAGTGCTATTGCTATTGGGCTGTGCATGTTGCAGGGTCATGGGATGTGTACCCCGTCCGGTATGAGAGTGCAGTCCCCTTCCATGTTTTGTATTTGTCTAGGGTGATTACATAAGCCTGTGCACCCTTTACTTGTTCCCAGTTTGTTGGATTGAGAGCTTGCATTGTGTGGCTGTTTAGGAACCCAGGTTTTGGAAGAGACCTTGACGTGGTACCTGGGCTTGTCCCATTTGGCCAGATGCGGTAACTAACTCTTCCATTTTTGCTTTTAATCTTAGCTGTGAGCTTGTAAGTGAGTGCTGGACTTTCTCTGTGTGTTGTATTAATTTGTTTTGTAATTTTCCCTATGGGCCTTGCACCCAGACCTGTCTGGGGTTCACTGCCTGTGACTCTGGGGACAGTGCAGCTTCCTGAGAGTGCTATTGTGCACCCAGGGCTGTGCATGTTGCAGGGTCATGGGATGTGTACCCAGTCCGATATGAGAGTGCAATCCCCTTCCGTGTTTTATATATATATATATATATATATATATATATATATATATATATATATATATATATATATATATATATGGAATATTTGGTGCACCCTAGGTGTTATCCTAGATTCTGGAGTGCGGTCTGTATCTTATTTCTTATATATATATATATATATATATATATATATATATATATATATATATATATATATATATATATATATATATATATATATATATATATATATATATATATATATACTGTATATATATATATATACACACATATACATATACACACACACACACACATATACACACACACAGAGAAGTGCACTCACAGGAACGAACAACTGGCTCAATACTATTGTTAGCCTGTTCTATGGCGATTTACCACCTGGGTGCAGCTTCTTTTAGCCCAGTAATGCTTTTCACAGAGTAGAACTTTCCTGTAGTATATCAGTCTGATCCTGCCTACTACGGTCAGTCCAGCGCCGAAATACCAGGCAATTCCTTTCTGAACAAGGAACACAGCAACCCCAGACGATCATTTCAGCCTTCATTGGGCCTCGTCGTCAGTGAGGTGTAGCCATATAACTCTAAGCACACTGAGCAAGGAGTCCACGTCTGGTTTCCCCTTTTTCCCATAGGGAGACTAAATACACACAGAGAGAAGCACACTCACAGGAACGAACAACTGGATCAATACTATTGTTAGCCTGTTCTATGGCGATTTACCACCTTGGTGCAGCTTCTTTTAGCCCAGTAATGCTTTTCACAGAGAAGAACTTTCCTGTAGTATATCAGTCTGATCCCACTTATTAAGGTCAGTCCAGCGCCAAAATACCAGGCAATTCCTTTCTGAACAAGGAACACAGCAACCCCAGAAGATCATTTCGACTTTTTATATATATATATATATATAACACACACAGTATATATGTTAATGCCCTTCGCAGACTTTTTTTTTTTAAACTCCTTATACCATCTATCTTTGAGCCCTTATAAGTGTTTTTTAACAAATAATTTTTATCCGACAGTGTTTATATACGCGTAACTGTACTTTTAGATGTATCTATGTAGTTTTCTGCAACATTTTTTTACTGCAACCTTTTATTTTTCTTCCCCTACCCTTTATGCAAGCTAACCCGACGTGCATTCAATTATATTGCGCTCAAAGGAACGTGTGTACTTTCAACTCGTAATACGCCCGCTATATCCGTTGCACACAAAAAGTAGAGAAATACATCATATCACTCGTAATCTCGACCAGCGTTGCAATTGTTAAAATGACTTGCCCATAGAGTTAAATATCTTCTACATATGCATTATGCAATAAGTGCTAGAGTAATAAATACTACAAGCAAACTCACTATATATTTTATAAGAATATCATGTTGAAAAAAATCTACAGTGTCATGAAAATCAAAGAAATGGAAATGCTTGTTGATTCCTTAAAAGACAGACAGATAGATAGATAGATAGATAGATAGATAGATAGATAGATATAGGGCCGTACTGGGAATAAAAAGCAGCCCTGGAAAAATTGGAGACCAGTCTCATATTCCATTGATGCCAAAGACTGCACACACCAAATTTCTCACATTCTATATGTGAAGCAAGTCTCATAGCACAGATTAGAGCAAGTTTCTGTATGGAAAAAAAAATATTGTTTAACAGAGCTCTAATATAAATGGAGGCTTCTGAGTGAAATTTATCATTTTGAAAAATGTTCCTCTACATACATATGTCTCATATTTACCATTACCTGCTCCAATATACTACTAAGCGCAACCTCCCTCAGTCTTCTTCCATTCTAGCAGTCATTGGTGCTGCCCATATTCTTCTATGTTCACCCTACTACTCATTCTCCCTTTGAACAAATGCTAACCTTATTTTTCCATATCATTATCTTCAGTCCTTATTTTTTCATATCTCTTTATTTAGCACAACAAAAAGCCATTCAGCCATAAAAATGAAAAGGCATATTTTTACTCTTAATTCTAAATTTGCCTCTACAAGCATTCCTCGTCACTCTCCAAACAGGGCAGAATTAGTAGACCATGGTATGTCATGATGCATTATACCTTCTGCACACAGACTAACTAAACTGTCTACAAACTATATAAAAACCTACAAACTTTTGTAGCCTGATGTATAATAGAATGCCCGGTTTGCTGGCAAGTTTAGATTCTCATGATCATCTATTAATATATGGTATTTATTATTTAATCAGCAAACTGGACTCAGACTGAAATATACAAAGCCCTTAATATACATAGTATACATTTACATACAGAAAAAGAAGCACTCAACCAGGAACGGACACCAGCACATGCATTATCATGTGGAGGTTTGACTTTGAGTTAGAGGTATTAAAATGGTCCCAGACACTTAAAGGGACATACCTCATGACCTTTTCTAAACTAACAGCGATCTGCCGGCCTTAAGGACACTGACACAACTGTGCAGATACCGTCGCAGACAGCAGGCCCTGCAACATCGAGATAAGAGTCCGACATCTCAGTGACCTACGGTAAAGTAGATCAGATTAACACAACAGGGGGTATAACTTTATGCAACATAAGCATTTAATCCTACTAGAACCGGGGATAACAGAGTGACTTGTACGCTTGAGAATACCCTTTTATTGCTGCCCTAACAATCGCAAGTGACGCAGCACCACACAGGGCCCTTGCATTGTGACTCAACTAAGTTATATTCAAGTGGCTGTAGCAGGGGTAAATGGAGTGAGGAGAAAAGGGAGGAACTACAGACCCTTACAGAGATTATCCTGCCTGCACAAATATTGTTTAAACTTGGTGAAAGAGGCGACACTATTTAACAGTTAACCTCACAGTTTCCTCTGGGGTTATTAGCATTGCCGCACACGTGGATCATACTCTCCCTTAAAAGCTGTAAGACAGAACAGCAAGGAGAATAAACGTTTGCGCCTCTTAGTGTGGTCTTGACCTGCCCTCCTGTGGGTTTTAGATACAAGATGGCGCAGAAGAAATCAGGCTCACAGGAAAAGGGATCCAAAACTAGAAATATGAAACACTATCTCAAAAGTGTGGACACACAGTTAGAAGATGAAAACCTATCACAGCAGCACATAAGCATGAGTGAAACTGCCCAGACTTCCTCACTACCCCTTGCTCTGCCCCAATATGTTACAAAAGATGACTTGAAAACCCTCTCCTCTAAAGAGGATATAAAAGAAGTGGTCTCTGAAATTAAAAACCTGTTTAGTGAGCTACGCAGGGATCTTACGGATGTAACAGAAAAAATGGCCATTGTGGAACAGACACAAAGTGCCCTGCAAGAGAAACTAAAGGAAACTACCTAACAAACACAGCAAAATACTAATATGGTTTAAAGTTTGATGGACCGGATAGAAGATTTGGACAACCGCAGCTCGCGGAATAATTTACGCATAAGGGGGTCCCTGAATCAGTTAACCCTAGTGCACTACAGGGATAACTTCAAGACCTTTTCAGGCTAATTAAAGGCACGCCTATGGCCCCTGAAGTCATGATAGAAAGAGCACACAGGGCCCTCCATCCCAAACCATCAAGTAGACTGCTCAATTATAAAGACAAGGAGGAGATACTCAGGAATAGCAGAAGTAAACATCCGGTGCAACATGCTGGTATCACTCTGCAGATCTTTTCAGATCTTAGTCCGGCGACACTCCAGAAGCGCCGGGACCTGAGATTTCTTACCTCAACACTACAAGATAACAAGATACCTTACAGGTGGGGATTTCCCAAATGCATCATTGCTTCCAAGGGGGAGAAGACTGCCTTGTAAAGATCTTTGCCCGACCTAGATTTGTTTTGTGCAACTTTGGGTATAACACCTCCAGGTCCTGATAATCTACCTCCCCAGACCCCAGTGGAGAGGGAAGATCAGCCCCAGACCTAGTGGATTCAACAATGGTGAGACTTTCCTCCAACACTAAATAATATTGGACTGCTGTGTCTTATACCTACGGCAAAAGATGGACATAGGTGACACTATGCGGTAAACAGGTCTGTATGGATATGAACATCTATCGTATATCTTTGCTTGTTATGTTTTCCTAGTAGTTGTATTCAAGATCTTATTGTTAAACGTTCACAGAATAATGTTATCCCTCTCTAATTAGTTGAAACATGTTACCCCTCTGTTCTCATGTAAAAATGTATTCAAATATCTTAATGTTCTCAGATTTAGTTGCCTCAAATGTTTTAATTTGTGTGAATATTCAGCCTTATCTTAATGTTTTCAATTGGGCCAATTTTAGTCACATTCCATCCTGAGTAAACTTTCGAAAGTAAGAGTTTATTTTGGAATGCCGATTGGCACTCCAGAGTTTTTCTTTACCTTTATTATTCTTCCTTTTATCTCTCCCTAATACCTTACTCCTTGGCTGATTGGTATAGCGGTACAATACCGGTTGCACTATTAGAAATTTTTCTTCTTCTCCTCTTTTTTCTTCCTCCCCTCCTCTCTTGTTTTCCTCCCCCTCTGCCGCTTCTCACCTGTCCCCCCCACCCAAAATGATGCCCTCACAGTATAAGACGAAGATCTACCCATTGAAATTCATAACAATCAATGTGAAGGGTTTAAATAACCCGGGCAAGTGGTCTATTGTCTCTAGGGATCTACAGAAAATGCAGGGAGATATCATCTTTATACAGGAGTCGCATTTTTCTAAAAACAAAGAGCCCAAATGGCATAACGTTAAATACCCCACTGTCTTTTTCTCAGCAGGCCCTGTAAGCAGAACAGGGTGGGCATACTAATACATCACAGAACACCTTTCCAGCTCCAGAAACTAGAGAAAGACAAAGATGGCAGATATGTCATAGTGGTGGGATTATTATAGGGCAGACAGGTAACACTAGCAAACATATATGCTCCTAACACAGCCCAGCACGTCTTTTTCAGGAATTTATCGGGTAAATTGCTTGAGATAGCTAGGGGGGGGTGATATTTTTGGGCGGAGACATTAATGCTCCGCTCAACCCCTAGATTAGATACCTCTAATGGTGTCTCAAGTGCTCCTCACCATGTCTTAAAGCAAATCAACACAGTGCTCAAAGACAACATGCTACACGACATCTGGAGAACAATGCAACCCACAGATACAGACTATACCTACTACTCCAGCCCACATAAGAAATACTCTCGTATGACATGACATTAGAGGAACAGCATAAAAAAAAAAACATTAAACTTAGAAATAGAAACAGCCCTTAACCAAGCCAGACTAGAGTTTAAGCGCCTCCTACAGGAGGAGAACCAACATAAAGCGATTCTAATGCAGCAACAATATTATGAAGGTGGGAATAAATCTGGGAGATTGCTTGCAAGAGCATTGCATCACTCACAGCTGAAAACATTTGTATACATGCTGAAGGATAGTAAAGGGAAAATTTACAAAGACAGCCCCAACATTGCGGACATATTTAGGTCATATTACAGTAACCTATATAACCTTGACACAACCTATCCTGACGTACTTCCAGGGAGAGACGCTAGAAGGCAAAGGGTACAAGAGTACTTAAATACCACCAAACTACAGAAGTTAGATCAAGACACACCTGACTTCCTTGAAACACCTCTGACATAAGAGGAAATACAGATAGCGTTGAAAGATCTTCCAAGTGGGAAAAGCCCTGGGCCAGATGGGCTAGAAGCAAAATATTACAAAACCTTTTTGCAGGATCTATTTAATCGGTTAGCAGACCTAGAGTACTTATCACCTTCCATGTTGACTGCTTATATCACAGATATTCCAAAACCAGGGAAACCAGGGGACTTGCCACAAAGTTACAAGCAAATATCGCTGTTAAATGTGGATGTTAAAATCTTGGTGAAGGTCTTAGCGAATAGAGTAAATACATTTATTCCGGGCTTGATTTCAACAGATCAGGTGGGGTTTGTCCCTGGGAAGGAGGTGAGGGTCAATACCCTTAAAGTTCAGCAGCTGATTGCCCATGCTCAAAAAGATGGGGTGCCGCTTGCCCTGTTGTCCACAGATGCTGAAAAAGCGTTTGACAGGGTGAGCTGGCACTTATTACGGACCACTTTGGTGAAAATGGGATTTGGAGAGAGATTCATCAAAACTGCTTTTGCATTGTATTCTTCTCCAAATGCACAGGTTAAAGTAAATAATATCCTCTCAGATGCTTTCACTATCTCCACTAGGACCAGGCAGGGGAGTCCACTCTCGCCCCTGCTGTTTGCTATTTCAATAGAGGCTCTAGCGAGCAATATCAGAGCCAACCACCTCATTAGGGGGATAGAGATGGGAGGAAGAGAAAACAAAATAGATGATCTCTTGTTTACCATTACAGAGATAGAAAGGACAATCCCGGCCTTGTTAGATGAGTTTGGGAGATATGGGGAGGCCTCTCATTTCCATCTAAATAATACGAAGTCAGAACTTTTGAATATCTCTCTGCCTCCCGCCACTCTGGCGTGACTTAAATAGAACAGTCCATTTGCACTGAAGAATAAATACTTAACATACCTAGGTATTAATCTGGCAGCCTCTGTCTCATATATTTTCACTGCAAATTTTGTGAAGTTGAAAACTCAGATCTCAGGAGACCTTTCCTCTTGGAGACATAAATTGATCTCCTGGTTGTGAAGAATTCATGTTATTAAAATTAATGTTCTCCCGAGATTGTTGTATCTGTTCCAGACTGTCCCGATCCCTTTGCCCCACACGTTCCTTCCCTCGCTACAGAGATTACTTGAAGAGTATGTGTGGCAGGGCATAAAAGTAGAGTAAACTAGAGAACCATGTACCTGCCTAGAGATGAGGGGGGACTAGGTTTGGCAAACCTTCTATTATACCGAAGAGCCATTTTTATCCAGAGAGTGGTGGAGTGGTACCAGGGTAGCAACCAAAAAATCTGGATATCCCTAGATAGGGGCACTTTGCATACCAGAAATCTGACATCCCTTCTGTGGACGCTGAAACAGTATAGACATGCAGACCTCACACATTTCCCACTATTGGAAGAAATGTTTAACGAATGGGATAGGACATTACAGACTGACTCACATATTTCGACAGTCTACTCCCCATTGACACCTGTATACGATAACTCTGAGCTCTCAATTCAACTTAAAAAGACAGCTGCACAGACCTTACTACAAAACAATCATATAGGCTGTTATACAACAAATGGGGGGGGGGGGGGGTGAAGACATGAGAGGAGATTGAGAGGGACTTTCCTGATTTTTCACTTCCTTGTTTTTTTTTTACCTACAAATATGTCATTACATTACTACAAATAGACACAAACACCAACTACTGAGAAAGCTCACGCCATTTGAGCAACTTTGTACACAGAAATCGACCTCCAGGCATTTGATCTCTCTGTATAAACTTCTTCTTGTGCCTGGGGGATGCGCGCTGCCAAATTATACTAGAATGTGGCATAGGGAGTTGGGGACAGTTCTCAGTAGAGGAGTGGCATGGGATGTTTCGAACCATCAAGTCCGCGTCAGTCTCGGTGCACATACAGGAGACCCAATACAAACACATGAGCCGTTCGTATCTTACACCATCGCGTCTTAAAACTATATATCCAAATACCATGGATAGATGCTGGAGGGGTTGTGGAGGGCTGGGCTCCATGGTCCATATATGGTGGGATTGCCCTCTATTGGATATCTATTGGTCCTCAGTTTGGGAGGAGATGCGGGGAATTTTAGGTTTGGATATTCCAAAAATTCCAGAGACCCTACTCTTTCACCTTCCCTTTAAACTCCGAGATCCGATTAAAAAATCCCTCCTGCTGCTGATGTTAATTGGCGTGAAAAACCTGATCCCACTGCATTGGAAGTCACCCCAAACCCCCACACTCATAGACTGGAAACAAAAAATACAGAATCTCCTAACACTTGAGCGATATCATTATGCCCAAATAGCTAAACTGGACACATATGAGCTCATGCTCCAGATGTGGGAAGGTCCTAGGTGAGGGGTGGCACTATCTGTTTGGGATGAGATGATGTGAAATGAGATCTGTACCTTGCTATTTGCTCCTTCTCCCCATATAGATCCTTTTCCCCTAGTCTTTCACTCTCTTTTCCTCCCTTTTTTTTTTCTCTCACCCCCGCTAGTTGTGTGAATATGGAAAATTGAATAAATAAAAATTGGGAAATTGTAACCATGACAAAACTTTTCAATAGTACCTGAAGCTAATAATGTACTGTACCCTTCATTATTGACGATAAATGTGATACTTTTAATTAAGCTTTCATCCCTGTTGTTCTGTACCTCCTTGATATGGTACAGGATAACATGTAAAATCTTTTGAAAAATGTAGAGCTTTGTTGATGAGTTTAGCACTGAATATGTACATAAGGACGGATGGCTTTCTCTGAGCCACCCCCTATAGTTATATACAGCAAGACAAACAGGCTTGCAGAGACTGGAATTAAAACTGCAACTTGTAGGCATTTAATCTTTCATAGGCATCAGTTATAACCATGTCCTTGCAATACACATGTATGTATTCTATGATGCATTATTTTTCTGTAATCTGTTTTATTCAATAAAGCTCTTTTGAAAAAAAAAAAAATGTGCATTGAAAAAAGGTTAGATAAATGTAGCTTAAATTTAAAAAGAAACTAACAAGAAGTGCTAGGAGGAGTCTTAGGGCTCTGTTTACTGACTGATAGAACAACTATTTGTTAAAAATAAATAAATTAATAAAACAGACCCTGCATTAATTTCTGAAACATTCTCATTTAGATGGAAGAGAATGCATGATGTCCCTTTAAATATGAACAACTGAGGTTTAGAGCAATAATTCATCTCGCTGGTAGATGTCTTATACTCCTTCACCTAACAAGTGAATGGCATTTGCAAATAACAGAATTTACTTTTTGATCTAATTGATAGTGTTGAACAAAACACACTTTTTGCACAAAAACAAAAGGTGTTTAATGTCCTTGTAACTCTGTTTGAGCACTTTGTGGAGCTTAAACACAGTTCTGGTCAAGCAATAGTGTAGCAATAACAGTGCAGGAGCTAGATTCCCAATTGAAAGGTTTCTCTGACCACTCAGTGAACCTTGAGAGACATTTTACTGCACATGTTGTATGTTTCCCCTTGTGAACTGTCCCCTCACTCTCTGCAGCACCTTTGCACTGTGTACATTTTCCATCACTCCCTATAACACACGTGCTGTGTCTAACTATTTTCTGTGGTGTTGCTGGAGCTCTGTCACACAGACATAACATATACACACACTAAAAAACCTTACAGAGTGAGTGCTAATAAATATCAGCTAAAGGTAAATATGGAATAATTGACACAATCACTACTTGCTAAATACAACATTATTTAATTGGTTCTTTTGAAACCTGTTTAAAACCAATTTGCTAAAAAAGGTAGTATTTAAAACACAAGTTATTTTATCTTCTAAAAATACAATCATAAAATCACAATTCATATAAGATAACTTTATAGAGTGTGCACTCTTAAAAACATGTAAAACTAAAGCAACTAAAAAAACTACTAAAAAAAAGATGGGTCTTCCCTCTCTGGTTTAAATTAAGTGGGGCTATAGCCACAACTAAGTAATGTTCCTTAATGGAGGATTGCAAAAAGATATGGCTCGCACCATCTGTTCTGAAGACTCACTGAAATGCCACTTTTATTATGTGTTCATACTTGCACTGTGTTTTAGCATCCAACACTTTAAACTCTCCTGTATGCAGCTTGTTGTCTGTGTTTTCTGTTACCTCTTTCCCCAGGTTCCTTTATGCAGTCAGAATTTCCTTAGGACTGAAAGGTTACTGTGTTAGCAGCTTTTTTGATCTGGTCCATAATTGTGTAGGTGACCCGGTCTGTAATCACAGCTTAGGGGTCATTCCAGAAAGACACAATAGTTTTCTTTAAGCAGTATTTTTTCTCTTTTTTTGCAGTCTTGGAGTCTCTAGCACTGTTAAACTAGTGCCTTAAAGGGACATTCTAGCCAAAAACTTTCTTTCATGCTTTAGAAAGAGCATGCTATTTTAAACAGTTTTCTAATTTACTTATGTTATCTAATTTGCTTCATTCTCGTGATATACTTGGTTGAAAAGCATATCTAGATATGCTCAGTATCTGCTGATTGGTGGCTGCACATAGATGCCTCTTGTTATTGGCTCACCCATGTGTATTGCTATTTCTTCAACAAGGGATATATAAAGAATGAAGCAAATTAGATAATAGAAGTAAATTGGAATGTTGTTTAAAAATGTATTCTCTATCTGAATCATGAAAGAAATATTTTGGGTTTCATGACCCTTTAAGCTCTTGAGAAAGGCCTGCACAAGGCTGAAACTAGTTGAAATTAATTAGCTGCTGGCTGGACTGTTTTCCTTTTGGAGCACAAACACTCTGCTAGATTACGAGTTTTGCGGTCAGGTGAAAAAGCAGCGTTAACAGGTCCTAGCGCTGCTTTTTCATGCCCGTTGGTATTACGAGTCTTGCAGGTATAGGGGCACCGCACACTTTTTTGGCCTTACCGCAAACCAACTTACGTAAATTTCATAAAGGCTTTTTTCTATGGGACTCTGATAGCGCCGGTATTGCAAGTTTGTCCTGGGAGGCCAAAAGGTGAACGGTACACCCTATCCCGTCAAGATTTCTAACATATTTTAAAGTCAGTAGTTATGTGTTTTACACTACAAAGCCGTAGCATAAAACTCATAACTAAAGTGCTAAAAAGTACGCTAACACCCATAAACTACCTATTAAGCTCTAAACCGAGGCCCTCCCACATCACAAACACTAAAATGAAATTATTAACCCCTAATCTGCCGCTCCGGACATCGCCACCACTATAATAAACATATTAACCCCTAAACCGCCGTACTCCCGCCACGCAAACACTAGTTACATATTATTAACCCCTAATCTGCCGCCCCTAACATCGCCGCCACCTACATTATACTTATTAAGTCCTAATCTGCCATCCCCAACGTCGCCGACACTATTCTAAATGTATTAACCCTTTAAACCTAAGTCTAACCCTAACCCTAACACCCCCTAACTTAAATATAATTAAAATAAATCTAAATAAAATTACTATCATTACCTAAATAGTTCCTATTTAAAACTAAATACTTATCTGTAAAATAAACCCTAAGCTAGCTACAATATAACTAATAGTTACATTGAATATAGCTTAGGGTTTATTTTTATTTTACAGGCAAGTTTGTATTTATTTTAACTAGGTAGAATAGTTACTAAATAGTTATTAACTATTTACTAACTACCTAGCTAAAATAAAGACAAATTTACCTGTAAAATAAAACCTAACCTAAGTTACACTAACACCTAATCTTACACAACAATTAAATAGATTCCCTAAATTAAATACAATTAAATAAATTAAATACAATTAGCTAAATTACAAAAAAAAAAACCCCACTAAATTACAGAAAATAAAAAACAAATTACAAGATCTTTAAACTAATTACGCCTAATCTAATGGCCCTATCAAAATAAAAAAAGCACCCCCAAAATAAAAAAAAACTAGCCTAAACTAAACATTGCCCCAAAGAAATCAGCTCTTTTACCTGAAAAAAAAATACAAACAACCCCACCAACAGTAAAACCCACCACCAACACAACCAACCCCCCAAATAAAATCCTATCTAAAAACACCTTAGCTCCCCATTGCCCTGAAAAGGGCATTTGGATGGGCATTGCCCTTAAAAGGGCATTTAGCTCTATTGCGGCCCAACGCCCTAACCTTAAAAATAAAACCCACCCAATACACCTTTAGAAAAATCCTAACACTAACCCCCGAAGATTCGCTTACTGGGAGAAGTCTTCATCCTATATGAATTGTGATTTTATAATTGTATTTTTAGAAGATAAAATAACTTGTGTTTTAAATACTACCTTTTTTAGCAAATTGGTTTTAAACAGGTTTCAAAAGAACCAATTAAATACTGTTGTATACATTGAATTTAGCAAGTAGTGATTGTGTCAATAATTCCATATTTACTTTTAGCTGATATTTATTAGCACTCACTCAAGGTTTTTTAGTTTAAGTTTTTAACTATCCACTTCAGGGGATAGTTGTTAGAGTGTAGTTTGGTATCTTCTATTCAGTACTATTTACCTTGCTTACATAAATATAGACACACACTTGCAAACAAATACATATATACACACACACTTGCAAACAAATACATATATACACACACACTTGCAAACAAATACATATATACACACACACTTGCAAACAAATACATATATACACACACACTTGCAAACAAATACATATATACACACACACTTGCAAACAGATACATATATACACATGCTTGCAAACAAATACATATACACACATACTTGCAAACAAATACATATACACACACACTTGCAAACAAATACATATATACACACTTGCAAACAAATACATACTGTATATACACACACACACTTGCAAACAGATACATATACACACACACTTGCAAACAAATACATATACACACACACTTGCAAACAAATACATATATACACACACTTGCAAACAAATACATATATACACACACACACTTGCAAACAAATACATATATACACACACACTTGCAAACAAATACATATATACACACACACTTGCAAACAAATACATATATACACACACACTTGCAAACAGATACATATATACACATGCTTGCAAACAAATACATATACACACATACTTGCAAACAAATACATATACACACACACTTGCAAACAAATACATATACACACACACTTGCAAACAAATACATATATACACACACACTTGCAAACAAATACATATATACACACACTTGCAAACAAATACATACTGTATATACACACACACACTTGCAAACAGATACATATACACACACACTTGCAAACAAATACATATACACACACACTTGCAAACAAATACATATATACACACACTTGCAAACAAATACATATATACACACTTGCAAACAAATATATATATACACACACACTTGCAAACAAATACATACATATATATACACACACGCAAACAAATACATATATACACACACTTGCAAACAAATACATATATACACACTTGCAAACAAATATATATATACACACACACACTTGCAAACAAATACATACATATATATATATATACACACACGCAAACAAATACATACATATATATATATACACACACGCAAACAAATACATACTGTATATACACATACATGAAGGGGTGAAAAACATACCACAATACTGCTAGTCAGGAGGAAATGTTTACTAGTAACCTATGAACGGCCCAGCTTCTTGGTTAAACATATTCCTTTAACCCCTTTGGTGCATCTAAGAACAGCTGAGAGGGCATTGCTAGTACGCAGAATGTTTCCTAAATATATCTGCAGCTTTGTATCTAACATATCTGTATCTAGTAACTAACTATACATGAGCTGTGAACCTCTATCTATCTATCTATCTATCTATCTATCTATCTATCTATCTATCTATCTATCTATCTTCTATCTATCTATCTATCTATCTATCTATCTATCTATCTATCTATAAAATACATTTCTGCATATGTTGTAGAAATGACAGCACTAATATATTGATAAGGTTATATTAATACAGATTATATGTATGTAAAGTAATATAAACAGCTAAATATACCTGCAGCTTTGTATCTAACATATCTGTATCTAGTAACTAACTATACATGAGATGTGAACCTCTATCATCTATCTATCTATCTATCTATCTATCTATCTATCTATCTATCTATCTATCTATCTATCTATCTATCTATCTATCTATCTATAAAATACATTCCTGCATATGTTGTAGAAATGACAGCACTAATATATTGATAATGTTATATTAATACAGATTATATGTATGTAAAGTAATATAAACAGCTAAATATACCTGCAGCTTTGTATCTAACATATCTGTATCTAGTAACTAACTACACATGAGATGTGAACCTCTATTATCTATCTATCTATCTATCTATCTATCTATCTATCTATCTATCTATCTATCTATCTATCTATCTATCATCTATCTATCATCTATATATCTATCTTCTATCTATCTATCTATCTATCTATCTATCTATCTATCTATCTATCTATCTATCTATCTATCTATCTATCTATCTATCTATCTATAAAATACATTCCTGCATATGTTGTATAAATGACAGCACTAATATATTGATAATGTTATATTAATACAGATTATATGTATGTAAATTGATATAAACAGCTAAATATACCTGCAGCTTTGTATCTAACATATCTGTATCTAGTAACTAACTTTACATGAGCTGTGAACCTCTATCATCGATCTTCTATCTATCTCTCTATCTCTCTATCTCTCTATCTCTCTATCTATCTGTCTATCTATCTATCATCTATCTATCTATCTATCTATCTATCTATCTATCTATCTATCTATTGATAATGTTATATTAATACACATTATATGTATGTAAAGTAATATAAACAGCTAAATATACCTGCAACTTTGTATCTAACATATCTGTATCTAGTAACTAACTATACATGAGATGTGAACCTCTATCTATCTATCTATCTATCTATCTATCTATCTATCTATCTATCTATCTATCTATCTATCTATCTATCTATCTATCTATCTATCTATCTATCTATCTATCTATCTATCTATCTATCTATCTATCTATCTATCTATCTATCTATCTATCTATCTATCTATCTATCTATCTATCTATCTATCTATCTTTCTATCTATCTATCTATCTATCTATCTATCTATCTATCTATCTATCTATCTATAAAATACATTCCTGCATATGTTGTAGAAATGACAGCACTAATATATTGATAATGTTATATTAATACAGACTATATGTATGTAAAGTAATATAAACAGCTAAATATACCTGCAGCTTTGTATCTAACATATCTGTATCTAGTAACTAACTATACATGAGATGTGAACCTTACCTGATAATCTAGACCACTCCATAGTAAGAGGAGCAATGTATTTGCTGAAGATTTAGGAGCTATATTTATGTTTGCTGAGAGATAAAACAACCCCTAAGGACCCTATGTACAAATAAGTAAATATACAAAATAACTCTCTGATGCTCTATGGACTTAGTAATAATCATGAGATTCTCTCCCTGCAGCTGCAGCATCTAGAGAAGAGAAGGTTTCAAGTTAGGGAATCAGCAAAACGTTTTACTTAAAACAAAAGTTGTGCTATACTTAAAGGGATCTAAAACCCAAACACATTATTGTGTGATTCAGGCAGAGCAAACAATAATAAAAAAAAAAATTCAAATAGACTTCTATTATGAAATTAGCTTTGTTCCCATTGTATTCTTTGTGGAAGAGATACCTAGGTAGGTGTCTGGAGCACTAAATGGCAGGAAATAGCGCTGCCCTCTAGTGCTCTTACAAATTGATAACATTCTTGCAAAATTGCTGCCATGTAGTGCTCCAGAGACCAATCAGCAAGCACTATTCAGGTGCTGAACCAACAATGGGTCGGCTCCTAAGCTTACATTCCTGCTTTCAAATAAAGATACCAAGAGAACAAAGACAATTTGATAATAGGAGTAAATTAGAAAGTTGCTTAAAATAGTTTCTCTATCTGAATCATGAGAGAAAACATTTGGGTTCCATATCCCTTTAAGGTTCCTATCACAGAATAAGCTATGCATGGGCTATGCACCAATAACTACATATTTGTGTGTGCAGGAGCTTTATTTAAAAGCCATTTGTAAAAGTTTTAGAATTGTTAATAGCTCAAGTAATTTGGATCGTTCCCATTGATGGTGTTGAGTTTGAGGGAGGTTTAAAAGGTTAAAGGGAGATGAAGTCCAACATATCTAGATATTTACCTTGCACAAGCAATTGCAGCCACGCCCCCTGCTCTAGTGCAGCCAGTTTATCAAGAGCAAAGCTCATTAAAGGGACATGAAACCCAAATTTTTTCTTTCATGATTTAGAAAGAGCATACAATTATAAACAGCTTTCTAATTTACTTCTATTATCTATTTTGCTTCATTCTCTTGATATTCTTTGCTGAAAAGCATATCTAGATATGCTTAGTAGCTGCTGATTGGTAGCTGCACATAGATGCCTCCTGTGATTGGTTCACTGTGTGCATTGCTATTTCTTCATTAAAGTATAGCTAAAGAATAAAGCAAACTAGGTAATAGAAGTAAATTGGAATGTCGTTTAAAATTATATTCTCTACCTTAATCATGAAAGAAAATGTTTGGGTATAGTGTCCCTTTAACTATTTCTTGCCTTGAGGTGGCCGAGAGACTAAGTAGCAGCGGTTTTAAGTCTGCAGCTACCTTACTAGCAAGTCAGGCCCGCTTGTGTGAGTCTGAGACACTTAGGCCCCAAAAACATAATAAATGGTGCCCAAAATCTTTACCTGAGTCCTTAAACTCCTGATTTTATAATCCAGAAACCAAATGTTATCATATGTAGTGATGCTATTAGGTGACGTGTATGCAATTAACATGTTTTGCTCCAAAACCATTGATTGTCTGTGAGTGCGCTAAGGGCAGCCATATTTATTATTCCCTATTGGAAGTGACTCCTGCAGTTTCTATGGTGTCACTTATGAATGGGAGGTGTTAAAAGGTCCTCTCTGACTTCGATTCAGTGCTTGATTATTCTATATGGCAGTCCTAGAGTTTTTGTTCCTGCCCTCCTAATCTTGACCTTGGAAAGTCTCTAGACCTATGTACTTTGCCTAGCCCTTACCTGTACTTTGATGCTCAGACTGATAACCTTGGAATTTCTCTCTGGGTGATTTTGTTAATATCCCTATTTGTTGTTACACCTAGTTCCTGACTGATCTCTTTTTTCTGAACTTTGGCCTGGCTATGGACTATTCTCCAGAACTTAGCTGCCAGACCCCCTACTGCAATAAACCATTAGAAACCCCTATAGGATGTAGGTGGTCACCATAAGAAACAGTAATTATCTGCCTCACAGAGAAATATTCTATAGATATTGAGAGCCTATTATGGATCAACTATACCCCCTTTTAAACAACTAGAAGGGGATGATACCTCTGATTTTTAAGAGGGCATGACCTTCTTTTGATAAGTGATCACATGCTTTTATATATATATATATATATATATATATATATATATATATATATATATATATATATATGTTCCTAATAAATTCTTTGAAAATAATGGAGACCCTTTATAATGTTTATTTCACTTAACTTAGTTGTAATGGTTTAGTGGTTTTACCATAGAATTATATTTAGTATTAAATTAAAAATATATTTAGTATTAAATTAAAAAACTAGATCAATTAATAACCACACAAATCCAGATAATAACCACAACAATAAAAATCTGGATCAATTAATAACCACAACAATAACAATCTGGATCAATTAATAACCTTTAGTGTTACCTTCTCTGACACATCCTCTGACCCTTTACCACTGACCATACCTGACCAATCCTCTGACCCTTTACCATTTTCTGTTGAAATATCACAAGGCTCTGTCCTTGGTCCCCTTCTTTCCTCAATTTATACATCATCCGTAGGTTCCTTTATACAGTCCCATGGGTTTCAGTACCATTTGTATACTGATGATACCGAAATCTACATCTCTGCACTGAACCTATCCCCTTCCTTACTAACTCATGTCACTAACTGTCTTTCTAATATTTCCTCCTGGTTGTCCTCTCACTACCTTAAGCTAAATCTCTCAAAAACTAAGCTCCTTATTTCCCCCCCTTTCTTTCAAAATCCCTACCCCACAACTTTCTCTAACTGCTGATAATAACATTACTCCCCAACCCCCGCATGCCCAATGTCTTGGTGTCACACTTGACTCACATATTTCTTTCACTCCACACATCCAGTCTTTGGCCAATTCTTGCTGCCTCCACCTTAAAAACATCTCCAAAATTCATCACTTCCTCACACAAGAAACAACTAAGACTTTAATCTAGTCTCTAATCATTTCCCGCCTTGACTATTGCAACTCCATCCTCTCCGGCCTTCCTAGCTGCCGTCTATCTCTCTTACAATCAATAATAAATGCCTCTGAAAGGCTGATTTTCCTTACACATCACTCCTCATCTGCTGCACCTCTCTGTCAGTCCCTTCACTGGCTTCCTCTAACATCCAGAATAAAACATAAAATCCTGACTCTAAATTTAAAGCTTTCAATAACATGGCTCCACCCTATAACTCTAACCTAGTCTCCAGATACTCGCCCTCCCATTCCCTTCACTCTGCTCATGACCTCCTTCTCTCCTCCTCTCTTGTTACCCCTCACATTCCCAACTACAACACTTCTCCAGACTGGCCCCTATTTTGTGGAGCTCTCTCCCTTGCTCTACACAACTCTCCCCTAGTTTTCAAACTTTCAAGTGCTCCTTATAAACCCTTCTGTTTAGGTATGTATACTATACACTAACATATTCCTATCTTAGTTCCTCTCTTCCTTTAGTTATCCCCTTGAACCCCCTTAGCATGTAAGCCTACGAGCCTAGCTGCTTTGTAGATCACTTTCATGAGAGATGAATTACAACAGTGAAACTCTTTGCAGGCCCTCTATCCCTTTGTTTCCCCTAAATGTCACCTTGCATATTAGAACCATGCTTTTAGTGCTGCAGAACCTGACGATGCTCTACAAATAACTGATAATAATAATAATAATGATCTCCAGAATAGATAAGAAACCTCAAGTTTGTTACATATATGTGGCAGAATTAGACTAGTGAAACCTAGCATGTATTTTTGTAATTTTCGGGCTGTGGAAACCACGGGCAAGATTACAAATACGGCACAGGATTCAGCGCAACTGCTGAAACCCGCACCACCCTTAATTTCACCTCGCTCATCGGGGTATCACATAAACCCCGCTGGCAGTTCATAAAGTGCTGTACGTCGGATAAACTACCGATGTCCAGAAATGTGCATTAAATACAAATTTCTGGAGTAGCCAGTGACTTACGGCACTTTAGAAACTGCTGGCGTCCAAGAAAATAAAAAAGAAATCAAATCTCCCGTAAAAGTCTAACCCACCTCCTAAAAATAATCCCGACACATAAAACCCTTATATCTGCCATCAAACCCACATCGCAACTAATAATAAAAGTATTAACCCTAAAACCGACAATCCCCCACAATTCAATATGCCTAATTAAACTATAAACCATAATCCGCCATTCACACACATCACAATCTACCTAATAAAAGTATTAACCCCTAAATCCGCAAACCCCAACATCGAAAACTACCTAATAAAAGTATTAACCGCTAATCCGCCATTAACCCAGATCATAAAGTCCCTATTAAAACTATTAACCCCTAATCCGTCATTAACCCACATGGCAACAAACCTTATAAATCTATTAACCACTAATCCGCCAAACCCACACAATGCAATAATCCTAATAAAATTATTAATCCCTAAAACGCCAAACCCACACAACGCAAATAACTAAATTACTAAGCCCTCTAACCTAAAACCCCCTAAATTAACCCCAATTACCTAAATTAAAAAATACTAAGTTACAAACAATTAAAATAAAAAAGATAACATTACTTAAAAATAAAAAACTAACATTAAATCAATCTAAGATTACAAAAATAAAAGTCTAACATTACAGAAAATAATAAACAAAATTATCCAAAATATTTTTTTTTAACCTAATTTCTATGAAAATAAAAAAGTCCCCCCCAAAATAAAAACACCCCCTAATCTAATGCTAAACTTCCAATAGCCCTTAAATTGGCTTTTTGTAG
This sequence comes from Bombina bombina, assembly GCF_027579735.1. Lineage (NCBI taxonomy): Eukaryota > Metazoa > Chordata > Amphibia > Anura > Bombinatoridae > Bombina > Bombina bombina. The sequence goes on along the minus strand of NC_069505.1, from coordinate 611,829,009 downwards.
GGCATTGCCCTAAGTTAAACAGCTCTTTTGCATTTAAAAAAAAATCCCCCTAACAGTAAAACCCACCACCCACCAAACCTCCCAAAATAAATAAACCTAACACTAAAAAAAACTAAACTACTCATTGCCCTTAAAGGGGCATTTGTATGGGCATTGCCCTTACAAGGGCATTCAGCTCTTTTACTTCCCTTAAAAGGGCATTCAGCTCATTTAAGAGTGCCCATTAAAACCCTAATCTAAAAAAAGCAAAAAAAAAAAAATTTTTTGTAAAAAAGCCTAAGTCTAACGGGATCCCAGAGAGGTACTCACGGTTCCTGAAGTCCGGCGCTGAAGTCTTCTTCCAAGCGGCGACCTCTTCTATCTTCTTCCAGGAACAAGCCGGCATGGAGCGGAGGGCGGAACTGAAGACAGGTGACCGTGGAACTGAAGACCGGTGACCATGGAATTGAAGACCGGTGACGGCGGAACTGAAGGCCGGCGACCGCAGAGCCATGGAGCATGGAGATCCTCTTCATACAATCACCACCGCACACTGAGGATTGAAGTCAAGGTACGCGTTTAAATATGGGTTACCTTGAATTCATATTGGCTGATTTGATTCTTCAAATTCAAATCAGCCAATAGGATGAGAGCTACTAAAATGAACATTTAATTTGTAATCTTGCCCCACAATTAGAGGAAGGGTTTAAATTTGACAGGCTTAATTTAGAGGAAGGGTTCTCTCCTAACTCTAATGCTTACAAACTTGTTTCATCCAAAAGACTAAACATCAGGTTCAACCAAATTTTATTCATGGGGGCGTTTAGTTCGGTTTCCAATTAATTACAGTTATTTCTAATAAGAACAATACATTTACAATAATTGTTTATAAAAAATCCTACTTCATAAAATTAGAACAATTGAAGAGCTATGATGCAATGCCAACTGAACATATAGGGGTCAATTACAATCCTATATAAAAGTTTAATGACTTTTCTACAAAATTCCTAATTAAAGTCTACAGGGCTTTCTAAAATACAATTTGTACTAAGAATGGCAACAGATACTACCACATTGAGACACTACAGTTAGCGTTCGCCTCCCAGTTAGTAAGTCATGTGACTCCACCCTTCCCCATTACATGCACAATTACATATAATCAAACTGACGATTGCTCCTCTGATAACCTTGTGCTTTTCTGAAGGATGATTCAGTCCTATGATTAAATTAGATTTTAATGGTATCCCACCATTTAGGCCTAGATTACTATTGGAGTGCATATTTTTGTACCATTGCGCATCCAGTTGCACACTTATTACAGGTCGCAAGTAAAAATGTTGCACTCTCATCGCAGCCTTCCGCAGAAAAAAAGACTTTGCGAAGTTGCAAGCACAGGATCGTATTCCCCCATATACTTTAATGGATCCTCGATTTGAATAAAATAAAATAACAGCCGACAGCTTGTGCAAACATGACCGCATAATTGATATATGTATGTATTTCTATACATACAGTGGATATAAAAAGTCTACACACCCCTGTTAAAATGTCAGGTTTCTGTGATGTAAAAAAATGAGACAAAGATAAATCATTTCAGAACTTTTTCTATAAACTATGCAACTCAATTGAAAAACCAACTGAAATCTTTTAGGTGGAGGGAAATAAACAAAAAAAAAAAAAATAATGTGGTTGCATAATTGTGCACACCCTTTTATAACTGTGGATATAACTTTGTTCAGAATTAAGCGATCACATTCAAAATAATGTTAAATAGGAGTCAGTACAAACCTGCCATCATTTAAAGTGCCTCTGATTAACCCCAAATAAAGTTCAGCTGTTCTAGTAGGTCTTTCCTGACACTCTCTTAGTTGCATCCTACAGCAAAAGCCATGGTCCGCAGAGAGCTTCTAAAGCATCAGAGGGATCTCATTGTTAAAATGTATCAGTCAGGAGAAGGGTACAACATAATTTCCAAGGCATTAGATATACCATGTAACACAGTGAAGACAGTAATCATCAAGTGGAGAAAATATGGCGCAACAGTGACATTACCAAGAACTGGATGTCCCTCCAAAATTTATGAAAAGACAAGAAGAAAAATGGTCTGGGAGGCTGCCAAGAGTCCTACAGAAACATTAAAGGAGCTGCAGGAATATCTAGCAAGTACTGGCTGTATGGTACATGTGACAATCTCCCATATTCTTCATATGTCTGGGCTATGGGGTAGAGTGTCAAGACAGAAGCCTTTTCTTACGAATATGCATGATTAAGGCCATGAAGGCCGAAACGTCGCGTGTGATGTGAAAATAAAGGTTTTTTCTTTTACCTAATTTGGTGCTGTGGATTCCATATATTCACGTTGCTGTGAGGGTAACAGTAGCCCTTTCCCACGGGCATCAATCTGAACTTTTATCAATCAAAGGTGCTGGACTCACTTATTACTCTTGAAAAAAGGCCGAAGTCCATCGAGTTCAACCTATACAAATCTAAAAAAATCTTATAAAAAGCTCCAGTTAAGCTTAAATTACCCCACTAAAAGGTGACCCATTTAATACTAGCAATCATATCCATGAATTTTGTTTATATACAGAAATGTATCCAGATTCATTTTAAATGTATCTAGGGTATTGGCATTCACTACCTCCTTTGGTAACGAGTTCCACAATTTTATTGCTTTTACAGTGAAAAAACTTTTCCGTTGCAGGAGATTAAATATCCTTTTCTCCAACATTAAATTGTGACCTCTTGTCAGAAACAATTTTCTTGGAATAAACAGAGCTTCTGCCATCTCTGTATATGGGCCTTGAATATATTTATATAAAGTAATCATGTCACCTCTTAAGCGCCTTTTTTCTAAAGGAAACAGACCCAGTTTGGCTAGCCTCTCATAAGATGCCTATGTAAAAGAAATTTTGGCCCCTGACATCTCATATTTTTTAAATGTGAATATAACTGTTCTGTTAGATTTTTTTTTTTTTTTTAATTTCCTTTATTGTTGTAAAAAAAAACATAGGTACATAACAGAAAGTGGCAAAGCATTACAATTAAAGACAAAATATATCTTAATATAATGAGTACATGGATATGACATTGATCTTAATAGATAGAAAAACTGCGAGTGGTACAGTGAATCAATTACTTACATTGATGCCAGATAATCTTCCCATATAAACTTTAAATTATTGTAAAACTCCAGTTGTTGTGTTTGTGTATAATGGTATTTTTCCAGGGTTAAAATCTGTGTAATGTGGTTCTGCCACTCATTGATCGTGGGGATTCTCAGATTTTTCCATAGTCGTGGTAGTAGTTGTTTAGCTCCATTCGTCATTATGTGTAACAGTTTTAATCTAAGTTTGCATTTTAATTTAGGAGGGTAGTTAAAGAGTAATATCAGGGGATCTAATTGGATCTTATGGGACAGGCATTTCTCTATTTCTTCCTTGATTTTCATCCAGTATTGTCTAATGTAGGGGCAGTTCCACCAGATGTGGACTAGTGAACCCTCCTCACCACATCCTCTCCAACATGCACTATTTGTGGTTGTTTAGATTTTTGAAAGTCTAAGTGGAGTGAGGTACCATCTATATAAAAGTTTCAGGTTAGTTTCCGTAATACTCATCGAGGATGAGGCCTTGCCCATATTATTAAAAATTATGTCCCAATCTTTGTGTGAGATTTCTTTTTGTAGATCGGTTTCCCAGATCTTACAATAAGCTGGTAGAGATCTGGAGTGGTGCTCTATTAGCATTTTGTATAACATTGACAGACCTCCTTTGGTGGGGGTTTGTGAGTAGCATACATTTTCAAATAGAGTGAGGGGTCTAATTAGTTTGGATTTCTGTATGTTACTTGTAATGAAATGTTGTAGTTGTTGACGTGTGTACCATTCATTTATAAAAAGTGGAGTCATCTCCCCCACTTCCTCCTGTGGTTTTAATTTTCCATTGCTTATGGACTGGAATTAAAGTGTTTATATTAGACCACGTTTTGTTGGCAGGATGCTGTCGTATCGGGATTTCTGGGTTATGTAAGATCGGTGTTAATGGGGAGGGGTTGGAGGAAACACCTGTGGTCTTGTTAGAGATGTAGTCCCATACTTTAAATGTTTCGCGTATAATACTGGGAAGCGTTTTATTCATGTTCCTATGTAGCTTATCCACCCAACACATTCCACCCACATTAGGACAGTTAGCTATTTGTTGCTCTAGCCTCACCCATTCTTTACATCCCCCATGTTTACACCAGTCTATAACCCGATTGAGGATGGCTGCTTGCCTGTAGTAAACTAAATTAGGGACTCCTAAACCTCCATTTTTCCTGTTTCTATATATTATTTTTTTTGCTATACGTGGTCTTTTATTTTGCCAGATATATGTATTAACAATATTTTGGAGAGTGGTCAGATATGATGGTGGAACTGGGATAGGGATCGTTTGGAATTTATATAAAATTTTTGGAAGGCAGGTCATCTTAAATGCTTCCATTCTTCCTATCCAGGACAAATTTTTGTGTTCCCAGTTTCGTAGTTCTTGTTGCACCTCATCTATCAGGGTCTGATAGTTTAATTTAAATAGAAGGTCTTGGTTATATGTTATTTGGATCCCCAAATATTTGATAGAGGAGGTTTGTATGTTATAGTGATGTTTATTTGCAATTTCCTGTAACTCCTGTTCGGGTATATGGATCCCCAACAGTTCTGATTTTGTGGGATTGATTTTAAATCCTGAGAATGTGCTATATTTATCTATTTCCTTTTTTAATGTCTCTAAAGATAGTCGTGGGCTGGTAAGTGTTAGAATAATATCATCGGCATATAATGCCTGTTTGTACTGAGTATCTTGGATCTGGATGCCTTTTATGTTGGGGTTATGTCTAATTGCTGTGGCCAGGATTTCGATTGTCAATATAAATAAAATGGGGGATAAGGGGCAGCCCTGTCTGGTACCATTATTGATCCCAACTTTACTGGATAAGGAGTCATTAAGTTTGATTTTGGCTGTGGGTGTATTATATAGTGTAAATATTTTGTTTATGAAACTTTCTCCCATTCCAAATCTCTCAAGTGTATGTCTCAAAAAAGCCCAGTCTAATCTATCAAAGGCCTTTTCGGCGTCCATGGCCAGGAAGATAGATGGAATGTTGTGCGTTTGTGCGTATTCGAGCAAGGTCAGGATTTTCATGGTATTATCCCTCGCCTCTCTGTAAGGTGTGAAGCCGACTTGTTTTGTATTTATTAATGTCGGGAGGAATTTATTGATTCGCAAGGCTAAGATTTTGGCAAATAATTTCCCATCTACATTTAACAATGAAATGGGTCTAAAATTTTGGGGTGTATCTGGGGATTTACCTGGTTTAGGAAGTACAGTGATATGGGCTTCCAACATAGTCTGAGGGAAGGGATTATTAATATTTACTTTATTGAAGATTGTCAATAGATGAGGAATTAATAGTGGGGCAAGGGTTTTATAATAGTATGTGGTGAAGCCATCTGGGCCAGGGCTCTTGCCTGAGTTAAGATCATGTATTGCTTTTTTTATCTCTTCAGGGGTGATCCAAGGTCAGGGCTTCCAAGTCAGCTGCTTGTTCTTTTTCCAGTGTGGGGAGAGGGAGTGCTTGTAAGTAATTTTGTATATTTATATCTATATGTGGGTCATCAGTGTTTTGTTTAATATTGTATAGGTGTGTATAGTATTTCTCAAATTGTGTGAGGATATCTTTAGTGGAGTGAACGTCTGTATTTTTAGGGATTTTTATAGCATGGATAAAAGTTTTTCATTTCTTAATTTTAAGGGCTCTAGCCAGCAATTTGCCTGCCCTGTTTCCTTCATAATAAAATTTCTGTCGAAATTTAGATATGGTATCTGTATATTCTCGTAATAACAGCTCGTGAAGAGCTTTTCTTATATTTTGAAGTGATTGGTATATTGCTTGGTCGTCGGGGCTCATCCTATGATTATGTTCTAGTTCCGATAGTTTTGTGGTGAGGTTCATGTATTTTTGCCTTTCTAATCTTTTGAATTGTGCTTTTCTTTTCATGAATTCCCCTCTCATAAAGCATTTATGAGCCTCCCAGACAGTAATCGGGTCGGCATTATCTTTAGTATTAAAAGTAAAATATTCTTGTAGTGCTTTTTGGGTTTTAGTGAGTTGTATCTCCCCTTTCAAAAGAGAGTCGTCTAACTTCCATATATATGGTGTAACTGGGGTATTTGGCCAAACTATATCAAAAAGAACTGCTGAGTGGTCTGACCATACTGTATGGACGATTTTTGCATTTTTAATATGTTCAAGGCCTATCTGGTTGGTAAGTAAATAGTCCAGCCCACTGTAAGTCTTGTTTGGAGAGGAGAAGAAAGTATATTCTCTTTTTTCGGGGTTGATAAACCTCCAAATATCATAGAAATTATATTCTCTCAGTATTTTCCATAGATGTTTAAGTGTGCGTTTAGATGTACTGGGGTTAGGGTTAGAGCTATCAAGCTCTGGGTGTATGGGGATATTAAGGTCTCCTCCTATGAAAATCAACCCTTTAGCTACATCTAGTATGCGTCTAAATGTTTTCCTATAGAATGGAAGTTGTAGGGTATTGGGCGCATATAGATTGATCAGTGTAACTGGTCTACCATATATTAAGCCAAAGACCGCCAAAAAGCGGCCTTCTGTGTCAGTGTGAGTTTGAATATGTTGGAACGATATGGTTTTATGTATAAGGATACTAACTCTGCATCTTTTTGAAATATGGGAACTATGGAAATGCTGATTGTAGTTGGAGCTCATAAATTTCGGCTCATGAGAACGCTTAAAATGCGTCTCCTGCAGGAATAATATATCTCTTTTCCTTTTATGCAAATCAGACATTGCCATAGATCTTTTAGCAGGAGAATTAAAACCCTTCACATTTTGTGTGATAAATTTAAGTACTCTATTTGGAGTCTCCATTGGTGTAATGAATCCAGTGCTCAGTTACCAGAAAAGGTTTAAATGTAGCTCTTTTGTCTAACAATTTCTGCAAACACAGACTCAGTTTGGTCAGAAAAGGAAACAGTGATCAATTAATTGCCAGTAGAAGTGGATACAAGGTAACACAGATTACCTCTAAACAGAAGTATAATGAACAAGGTTATTGAATGAATTCACTATAGTAATCAAATGTCACAGTTGTATTCCAGATAGCAAAGAAGAATCCTTCACACACATTCACCCCATAAAATATTTACAGTCTCAAACACACAGTCTGTCTCAGGTTGATAAATAAACTTATGCACAGCTGAGTCTGGAAGCAGGAATGTAACTTACACAGAGCTGAGGAGTAGCAGGTAGTCCGGATTAACTTTGGAGTAATGGTAGCTGAGTAAGAGGACAAATCCTAGTAAGCTGTAAGCAGATAGAAAGTTACAGGAACGTTTTACCTGAGAGGCTTCACGGAGGAGCAGCGGTTCTGTATTGAAGGCTTGCGGTGAATGTGTGACTCACTTCCGGTTAGCAGAAACAGAAGTTGGAGAGTAGCTGTGGTATCGCGGTCAGTGATGGAAACTGACAGGCGCTGCAAAGGGAGAGCTGCAAATGGAATTTCCAGTAGCGGTTATGCACAGGTAAATAGGGCATAAAGATAATCACTCTGGAACAAAAGTAGATCCATAAGGTCAAACTGTGGATAGTTGATAGAGATCCCCTGAGGGTTCTAGGAATTGGTAATGGACCTGAAGTTGTGGCAAAAGGTTACAAACGAATTGTATTCTCAATAATCAGGCAAGGTCTGGAAGTAGGAGGCTCCCTTTTAAAGGAGTGAAGTGCATGCAGGGAGATACCTTAAAGGTATATCACATATCCCCCACCTCAAGGGCAGGTGACAACAGAACGGTGACTGTGCTTCCCAGGATACAGTTGATGGAAAGCGGAGAGTAGAGCAGGCGCATGAACATCCTTATGAGACTCCCAGGAGTTGCTTTAAGGGCCATAGCCCTTCCATTGGATCAGGTACTGGACAATTCCGCGACGGATTCGGGAGTCAAGGATGGACTCGACCTAGTACTCCAACTGATCTTTGTGGTAGATAGGTGGAGGTGGAGGAACCTGGCGAAGAGAGAGGTGAGCATCATAAGGCTTGATCAAGGACACATGAAACGTAGGATGAACAGTTAGATCTTTTGGCAAAGTCAACCAAACTGCGTTCGGGTTGACGACGGCCTCAATGGGAAATGGACCAATAAATTGATTGGCTAACTTTTTGCAAGGTACACTAAGTTTCAAATACTTGGTAGACAATAAAACCATGTCACCTATCTTGTAGGTGGGACTTGGGGAATGATGTAAGTCGTAATACTTCTTTTGATGTTCCCGAGCTTCCAAGAGATGCGTCTTAAGCAATTGGAGTCTATCCTGTAAAGTGTTACTGAACTCTTGAGCCCCTGGACAATTCACTGTAATAGGAGATAATGTGATAGTGGTTGGGTGGAACCCATATGTAGTAAAGAATGGCGTGACTTTGGTTGAAGATGAGATAGAATTATTATAAGAGAACTCCGCCATCGGAAGGTAATCAACCCAATCGTCCTGAAGATGACTCAGATAACACCATAGGAATTGTTCCAATGTCTGGTTCAACCGTTCAGTCAGACCATTTGACTGAGGATGAAAAGCAGTGGTGTATCGTGTATCTATTTGTAGGAGTTTACACAGAGACCTCCAGAATGCTGAGGTGAACTGAGTACCCCGATCAGTGATGATAGTAGTAGGTAAGCCATGCAATCTGACTATATTGTTGAGAAATACCTTTGCAGTGATGATGGCTGTAGGTAAACTCTTAAGTGGAATGAAATGACCAAGTTTTGTTAAATGGTCTATAACCACTAGAATGGTAGTGTGGTTTCGTGAAACTGGAAGGTCTACAATGAAATCCATTGATATGGTGGACCATGGCATATCTGGTACGGGTAGATTAACTAATAAACCAATAGGTTTTTTGTGTGCCACTTTATTTCTTGCACAGGTATCACATGTTTTTAGATGGTGTATGACGTCTAGTTTCAACTGAGGCCACCAAAAGTATCGTTTTATTAAATCAGTAGTTTTTTGTACTCCTTTATGTCCAGACAAGACACTGTCATGAAAATGATTCAATATCACCTTCCTAAGAGCTTTGGGGACATATATCCTATTATTATGGTATAGTAAACCTGTTGTGGAATCATTCTCACAAGCTGCTGGGTGATCAGTCTCTTTCCGTGTTTCGAGGAGTATGTCTTTTTCAAGGTTAGAAAGTGAACTTATAAATTTCTCTTCTGGAATGATAGGATTGAGGTTTTCAGAATGGTTCACTGAATCGGACATTCTAGAAAGAGCATCCGCTTTAATATTAGTGTGTCCTGGTCGGTACGTAATCATAAAATTAAAACGATCCAAAAAGAGAGACCACCTGACTTGGCGTGCTGAGAGAGTCTTACTTTTCTTCAAATATTCGAGGTTTTTGTGGTCAGTAAAAATGAGAAAAGGTTCTTTTGCACCTTCTAATAAATGCCTCCAATGTTCTAAGGAACTTTTAATTGCTAAAAGTTCCTTATCACCAATGCTATAGTTGGATTCGGCTGGAAGTAGAGTTCTGGAGTAAAAGGCCACAGGGTGTGTTTCTTGATTTCTTTTTCCTTTTTGTGATAGCACTGCTCCTATGCCAGTGTTGGAGGCATCAACTTCTACAATGAATTGGGATTGGTAATCCGGTAAAGTCAGTACCGGTGCTGTGGAGAAACAGTGTTTAAGTTTGTTGAAAGCTTTTTCAGCTTCTTCATTCCAATGGTATTTATGGGTTTTTCTTGTAAGTTGTGTTAATGGTCGTACAATAGTAGAAAAGTCTTTGATGAACTTTCTGTAGAAGTTTGAGAAACCCAGAAACCTCTGCAGTGCTCGAACAGATCGTGGTATGGTCCAATCCTGGATAGCTTTTATTTTTTCAGGATCCATTTGGACCATATGAGGTGATAGGATATAACCAAGGAATTTAATTTGCTTGACATGGAAATTACATTTTTCCAGTTTAGCGAATAATCTATGTTGTCTTAAGCGGGTCAGAACCCAGCGCACGTGTTTCACGTGGTCTTGTAAGTTGGTGGAATAGATAAGGATATCATCCAGATAAATCACAACACATATATCCATTAAATCTCGGAATATCTCATTAATGAAGTGTTGGAAAGTTGCTGGTGCGTTGCTTAAGCCAAAAGGCATAACGTTGTACTGAAATAACCCATAACGGGTACGAAAAGCTGTTTTCCATTCATCTCCTTTCTTGATCCGGATTAAATTGTACGCCCCCTTTAAGTCTAATTTAGTATAAATGGTGGCATTGGTGAGTCTTTCCAGTAATTCTGGTATTAGAGGCAAAGGGTAACGGTTTTTAACTGTAATCGCGTTTAAGGCACTGTAATCTATTATGGGTCTTAAACTTAAATCTTTATTTTTAACAAAAAATATACCAGCTGCAGCTGGTGATGTGGAGTGTGAAATAAAACCCTTTTTAAGGTTATCGTCTAAGTATGAACGCAAATGAGTGAGCTCATCCTGGGACAGAGGATATATTTTACCATAGGGTATTTGAGATCCTGGTATTATTTCTATGGGGCAATCAAATTCACGGTGTGGTGGCAAAGATTCAGCCTCTTTCATATCAAATACGTCTACCAAATCAGAATATGCCGTTGGTACACCATTCTCAATAGAAGATATGGAACAGTGTGGGTAACATGTATTTGTGCAGTATTCAGATCTTAAACTTATCTCATCCTTTAACCAATTAATGCTTGGATTATGTGTCTTTAACCACTTGTATCCCAAGATAACAGTGTGCCTATCAATAGGAATAATATCATATGTAAGATATTCTGTGTGACCATCTTTAGTTGTTGTGAGTAAGGGAATAGTATGGTGTGTAATTGGGCCCTTCTGTATCAGAGTACCATCTATTAACTTCACAAAAACCGGTTGCTGTTTACACACTATGGGAATTTTATTTTTCTTAACAAAAGCAACATCAATGTATATTCCTGAAGCCCCGGAATCTATTAATGCTTCACTCTGGATGTGGAGTCGGTCCCACTGTAGGGAGAGAGAAACAGTGAGCTGGGTAGCAATAGTTAAATTACATAATGATGTTACATTCATGGCCTTACCCTTCTTTTGTTTTGCTAGGAGGGGGCAAGTTGAGACTGTGTGCTCCTTATGAGCGCAGTATAAGCATAAATTTCCTAATCTTCTTCTTGTTTTCTCCTCTTGAGTCAGAGGTCCTTTGATTGCCCCAATCTCCATTGGGGTGCTGGAAGCCAAATTTCTGTCCTGGGTGTACGATGAGGGATAGATGCGCTTAACAGAGGGGTCATACATGTCTTTTTCAGCTTTTCTCTCCCTCAGACGTCTATCCAACGTAGTGCTTAACTTAATTAAACCAGTAAGTGTTTCAGGAAGTTCCAGTCGAGAGAGTTCATCTTTTAAGGATTCGGACAACCCTAGGCGGAACTGGTTACGGAGGCTTACCTCATTCCATAATGAGTCAGAGGCCCACATCTGGAAATCGGTAGTGTATTCCTCTACAGTCCGTTTCCCTTGTTTGAGTGACCGAAGTTTAGTCTCAGCTTGTAGTTGGCTGTTTGAGTCTTCATAAAGATTTGTCATTGCTGCAAAGAAATCATTTAAGGAATCTAAAATGGGGTTATTTTGCTCAAAAAATCTGTTAGCCCAAGTGCGTGGTTCTCCTAATAAGTAAGAAATTGTGGTGCAGACCTTAATCCTATCTGAATGGTAGGTGCGTGGTTTCAGTGAGAACAACAGGTTGCAAGCATTTTTGAAATCACAGAACTCAGATCTTTTCCCAGAGAAAGGTGTTGGTGTATGTACTTGTGGTTCTGGTATATCCACTTGTTTAGGTGTTAAACAGTCTTTTATCATAGCTTTTATAGCTTTATTCTCTGTCTGAATCTCCTGTATGGCATGGGCTAAGTATTCCAATTTCTGGTACACATTACTGAATTCATTTTTTACTGTGGGATCCATGTTTAATAATCAAAACAGGACCTGTTCTTGGCCTGATTATTATGTAATGAATCCAGTGCTCAGTTACCAGAAAAGGTTTAAATGTAGCTCGTTTGTCTAACAATTTCTGCAAACACAGACTCAGTTTGGTCAGAAAAGGAAACAGTGAGCAATTAATTGCCAGTAGGAGTGGATACAAGGTAACACAGATTACCTCTAAACAGAAGTATAATGAACAAAGTTATTGAATGAATTCACTATAGTAATCAAATGTCACAGTTGTATTCCAGATAGCAAAGAAGAATCCTTCACACACATTCACCCCATAAAATATTTACAGTCTCAAACACACAGTCTGTCTCAGGTTGATAAATAAACTTATGCACAGCTGAGTCTGGAAACAGGAATGTAACTTACACAGAGCTGAGGAGTAGCAGGTAGTCCGGATTAACTTTGGAGTAATGGTAGCTGAGTAAGAGGACAAATCCTAGTAAGCTGTAAGCAGATAGAAAGTTACAGGAACGTTTTACCTGAGAGGCTTCACGGAGGAGCAGCGGTACTGTATTGAAGGCTTGCGGTGAATGTGTGACTCACTTCCGGTTAGCAGAAACAGAAGTTGGAGAGTAGCTGTGGTATCGCGGTCAGTGATGGAAACTGACAGGCGCTGCAAAGGGAGAGCTGCAAATGGAATTTCCAGTAGCGGTTATGCACAGGTAAATAGGGCATAAAGATAATCACTCTGGAACAAAAGTAGATCCATAAGGTCAAACTGTGGATAGTTGATAGAGATCCCCTGAGGGTTCTAGGAATTGGTAATGGACCTGAAGTTGTGGCAAAAGGTTACAAACGAAAGGCTGCTTGTATTCTCAATAATCAGGCAAGGTCTGGAAGTAGGAGGCTTCCTTTTAAAGGAGTGAAGTGCATGCAGGGAGATACCTTAAAGGTATATCACAATTGGTCTGTAATACCGTAAGTTTCAAAAGAATACACCATGTACATTTTCCCACATTATGCAATGCCCCTTCTTTACCTTGGTATTCATTCTGCAAACAATGCAGATTAATTAGGAAATTAATAACAAAAAATAAACAAAAACTTAACAAGTATATATCATACAAAAACAATGAGAGAATGCTCATCCCGCATCTGGAGATGAACATTGGGACCATGTGTAATCACGTAGCCTTACTCGGGAGGGGGTCAGGGTTAATGGATGCAGGTTACATTGACCCTTGGTGCACTAATTAATTATGATGGTAAAATGCCTCCTCTCCGCATATTCATTATTTGTAGTACACAATATAGGGGAGGAGGTTCAGGATAATATCTGTTAGGGGAGCAAGATTTAAGGCAATTTAAACCTAGATCAGTAGTTACATTAATAAAACGTTTGAGGAGAGAAAAATAAAAAAGAGAAGGAATAACCAACAGAGGTGAACCGTCATTGAAAACTCATGTAAACAAAACATTGTTAATCGAGAGTATTCCTAACTATATCTATGGTTAATTACCCAGCTTCTTTTAGAAAGTTCCTTAAAGTTATCATACATAGTCAGCAGATACATAAGTAAATCTCCAGTATAAAGCACAGGCTGAGGATATAATAAAGTTCCCATACATGGTCAGCAGATACGTAAGTAAATCTCCAGTATAAAGCACAGGCTGAGGATATAATAAAGTTCTCATACATGGTCAGCAGATACATAAGTAAATCTCCAGTATAAAGCACAGGCTGAGCTTATAATAAAGTTCCCATACATGGTCAGCAGATACATAAGTAAATCTCCAGTATAAAGCACAGGCTGAGCTTATAATAAAGTTCCCATACATGGTCAGCAGATACATAAGTAAATCTCCAGTATAAAGCACAGGCTGAGGATATAAGAAGTTCCCATACATGGTCAGCAGATACATAAGTAAATCTCCAGTATAAAGTACAGGCTGAGGATATAATAAAGTTCCCATACATGGTCAGCAGATACATAAGTAAATCTCCAGTATAAAGCACAGACTGAGGATATAATAAAGTTCCCATACATGGTCAGCAGATACATAAGTAAATCTCCAGTATAAAGCACAGGCTGAGGATATAATAAAGTTCCCATACATGGTCAGCAGATACATAAGTAAATCTCCAGTATAAAGCACAGGCTGAGGATATAATAAAGTTCCCATACATGGTCAGCAGATACATAAGTAAATCTCCAGTATAAAGCACAGGCTGAGCTTATAATAAAGTTCCCATACATGGTCAGCAGATACATAAGTAAATCTCCAGTATAAAGCACAGGATGAGGATATAATAACGTTCCCATACATGGTCAGCAGATACATAAGTAAATCTCCAGTATAAAGCACAGGCTGAGCTTATAATAAAGTTCCCATTCATGGTCAGCAGATACATAAGTAAATCTCCAGTATAAAGCACAGGCTGAGGATATAATAAAGTTCCCATTCATGGTCAGCAGATACATAAGTAAATCTCCAGTATAAAGCACAGGCTGAGGATATAATTAAGTTCCCATACATAGTCAGCAGATACATAAGTAAATCTCCAGTATAAAGCACAGGCTGAGCTTATAATAAAGTTCCCATACATGGTCAGCAGATACAAAAGTAAATCTCCAGTATAAAGCACATGCTGAGCTTATAATAAAGTTACCATACATGCTCAGCAGATACATAAGTAAATCTCCAGTATAAAGCACAGACTGAGGATATAATAAAGTTCCCATACATGGTCAGCAGATACATAAGTAAATCTCCAGTATAAAGCACAGGCTGAGGATATAATAAAGTTCCCATACATGGTCAGCAGATACATAAGTAAATCTCCAGTATAAAGCACAGGCTGAGCTTATAATAAAGTTCCCATACATGGTCAGCAGATACATAAGTAAATCTCCAGTATAAAGCACAGACTGAGCTTATAATAAAGTTCCCATACATGGTCAGCAGATACATAAGTAAATCTCCAGTATAAAGCACAGACTGAGGATATAATAAAGTTCCCATACATGGTCAGCAGATACATAAGTAAATCTCCAGTATAAAGCACAGGCTGAGGATATAATAAAGTTCCCATACATGGTCAGCAGATACATAAGTAAATCTCCAGTATAAAGCAAAGGCTGAGGATATAATAAAGTTCCCATACATGGTCAGCAGATACATAAGTAAATCTCCAGTATAAAGTACAGGCTGAGGATATAATAAAGTTCCCATACATGGTCAGCAGATACATAAGTAAATCTCCAGTATAAAGCACAGACTGAGGATATAATAAAGTTCCCATACATGGTCAGCAGATACATAAGTAAATCTCCAGTATAAAGCACAGGCTGAGGATATAATAAAGTTCCCATACATGGTCAGCAGATACATAAGTAAATCTCCAGTATAAAGCACAGGCTGAGGATATAAGAAGTTCCCATACATGGTCAGCAGATACATAAGTAAATCTCCAGTATAAAGTACAGGCTGAGGATATAATAAAGTTCCCATACATGGTCAGCAGATACATAAGTAAATCTCCAGTATAAAGCACAGACTGAGGATATAATAAAGTTCCCATACATGGTCAGCAGATACATAAGTAAATCTCCAGTATAAAGCACAGGCTGAGGATATAATAAAGTTCCCATACATGGTCAGCAGATACATAAGTAAATCTCCAGTATAAAGCACAGGCTGAGGATATAATAAAGTTCCCATACATGGTCAGCAGATACATAAGTAAATCTCCAGTATAAAGCACAGGCTGAGCTTATAATAAAGTTCCCATACATGGTCAGCAGATACATAAGTAAATCTCCAGTATAAAGCACAGGATGAGGATATAATAACGTTCCCATACATGGTCAGCAGATACATAAGTAAATCTCCAGTATAAAGCACAGGCTGAGCTTATAATAAAGTTCCCATTCATGGTCAGCAGATACATAAGTAAATCTCCAGTATAAAGCACAGGCTGAGGATATAATAAAGTTCCCATTCATGGTCAGCAGATACATAAGTAAATCTCCAGTATAAAGCACAGGCTGAGGATATAATTAAGTTCCCATACATAGTCAGCAGATACATAAGTAAATCTCCAGTATAAAGCACAGGCTGAGCTTATAATAAAGTTCCCATACATGGTCAGCAGATACAAAAGTAAATCTCCAGTATAAAGCACATGCTGAGCTTATAATAAAGTTACCATACATGCTCAGCAGATACATAAGTAAATCTCCAGTATAAAGCACAGGCTGAGGATATAATAAAGTTCCCATACATGGTCAGCAGATACATAAGTAAATCTCCAGTATAAAGCACAGGCTGAGCTTATAATAAAGTTCCCATACATGGTCAGCAGATACATAAGTAAATCTCCAGTATAAAGCACAGACTGAGCTTATAATAAAGTTCCCATACATGGTCAGCAGATACATAAGTAAATCTCCAGTATAAAGCACAGACTGAGGATATAATAAAGTTCCCATACATGGTCAGCAGATACATAAGTAAATCTCCAGTATAAAGCACAGGCTGAGGATATAATAAAGTTCCCATACATGGTCAGCAGATACATAAGTAAATCTCCAGTATAAAGCAAAGGCTGAGGATATAATAAAGTTCCCATACATGGTCAGCAGATACATAAGTAAATCTCCAGTATAAAGTACAGGCTGAGGATATAATAAAGTTCCCATACATGGTCAGCAGATACATAAGTAAATCTCCAGTATAAAGCACAGACTGAGGATATAATAAAGTTCCCATACATGGTCAGCAGATACATAAGTAAATCTCCAGTATAAAGCACAGGCTGAGGATATAATAAAGTTCCCATACATGGTCAGCAGATACATAAGTAAATCTCCAGTATAAAGCACAGGCTGAGGATATAAGAAGTTCCCATACATGGTCAGCAGATACATAAGTAAATCTCCAGTATAAAGTACAGGCTGAGGATATAATAAAGTTCCCATACATGGTCAGCAGATACATAAGTAAATCTCCAGTATAAAGCACAGACTGAGGATATAATAAAGTTCCCATACATGGTCAGCAGATACATAAGTAAATCTCCAGTATAAAGCACAGGCTGAGGATATAATAAAGTTCCCATACATGGTCAGCAGATACATAAGTAAATCTCCAGTATAAAGCACAGGCTGAGGATATAATAAAGTTCCCATACATGGTCAGCAGATACATAAGTAAATCTCCAGTATAAAGCACAGGCTGAGCTTATAATAAAGTTCCCATACATGGTCAGCAGATACATAAGTAAATCTCCAGTATAAAGCACAGGATGAGGATATAATAACGTTCCCATACATGGTCAGCAGATACATAAGTAAATCTCCAGTATAAAGCACAGGCTGAGCTTATAATAAAGTTCCCATTCATGGTCAGCAGATACATAAGTAAATCTCCAGTATAAAGCACAGGCTGAGGATATAATAAAGTTCCCATTCATGGTCAGCAGATACATAAGTAAATCTCCAGTATAAAGCACAGACTGAGCTTATAATAAAGTTCCCATACATGGTCAGCAGATACATAAGTAAATCTCCAGTATAAAGCACAGACTGAGGATATAATAAAGTTCCCATACATGGTCAGCAGATACATAAGTAAATCTCCAGTATAAAGCACAGGCTGAGCTTATAATAAAGTTCCCATACATGCTCAGCAGATACATAAGTAAATCTCCAGTATAAAGCACAGGATGAGGATATAATAACGTTCCCATACATGGTCAGCAGATACATAAGTAAATCTCCAGTATAAAGCACAGGCTGAGGATATAATAAAGTTCCCATACATGGTCAGCAGATACATAAGTAAATCTCCAGTATAAAGCACAGGCTGAGCTTATAATAAAGTTCCCATACATGGTCAGCAGATACATAAGTCAATCTCCAGTATAAAGCACAGACTGAGCTTATAATAAAGTTCCCATACATGGTCAGCAGATACATAAGTAAATCTCCAGTATAAAGCACAGACTGAGGATATAATAAAGTTCCCATACATGGTCAGCAGATACATAAGTAAATCTCCAGTATAAAGCACAGGCTGAGGATATAATAAAGTTCCCATACATGGTCAGCAGATACATAAGTAAATCTCCAGTATAAAGCACAGGCTGAGGATATAATAAAGTTCCCATACATGGTCAGCAGATACATAAGTAAATCTCCAGTATAAAGTACAGGCTGAGGATATAATAAAGTTCCCATGCATGGTCAGCAGATACATAAGTAAATCTCCAGTATAAAGCACAGACTGAGGATATAATAAAGTTCCCATACATGGTCAGCAGATACATAAGTAAATCTCCAGTATAAAGCACAGGCTGAGGATATAATAAAGTTCCCATACATGGTCAGCAGATACATAAGTAAATCTCCAGTATAAAGCACAGGCTGAGGATATAAGAAGTTCCCATACATGGTCAGCAGATACATAAGTAAATCTCCAGTATAAAGTACAGGCTGAGGATATAATAAAGTTCCCATACATGGTCAGCAGATACATAAGTAAATCTCCAGTATAAAGCACAGGCTGAGGATATAATAAAGTTCCCATACATGGTCAGCAGATACATAAGTAAATCTCCAGTATAAAGCACAGGCTGAGGATATAATAAAGTTCCCATACATGGTCAGCAGATACATAAGTAAATCTCCAGTATAAAGCACAGGCTGAGCTTATAATAAAGTTCCCATACATGGTCAGCAGATACATAAGTAAATCTCCAGTATAAAGCACAGGATGAGGATATAATAACGTTCCCATACATGGTCAGCAGATACATAAGTAAATCTCCAGTATAAAGCACAGGCTGAGCTTATAATAAAGTTCCCATTCATGGTCAGCAGATACATAAGTAAATCTCCAGTATAAAGCACAGGCTGAGGATATAATAAAGTTCCCATTCATGGTCAGCAGATACATAAGTAAATCTCCAGTATAAAGCACAGGCTGAGGATATAATTAAGTTCCCATACATAGTCAGCAGATACATAAGTAAATCTCCAGTATAAAGCACAGGCTGAGCTTATAATAAAGTTCCCATACATGGTCAGCAGATACAAAAGTAAATCTCCAGTATAAAGCACATGCTGAGCTTATAATAAAGTTACCATACATGCTCAGCAGATACATAAGTAAATCTCCAGTATAAAGCACAGACTGAGGATATAATAAAGTTCCCATACATGGTCAGCAGATACATAAGTAAATCTCCAGTATAAAGCACAGGCTGAGGATATAATAAAGTTCCCATACATGGTCAGCAGATACATAAGTAAATCTCCAGTATAAAGCACAGGCTGAGCTTATAATAAAGTTCCCATACATGGTCAGCAGATACATAAGTAAATCTCCAGTATAAAGCACAGACTGAGCTTATAATAAAGTTCCCATACATGGTCAGCAGATACATAAGTAAATCTCCAGTATAAAGCACAGACTGAGGATATAATAAAGTTCCCATACATGGTCAGCAGATACATAAGTAAATCTCCAGTATAAAGCACAGGCTGAGGATATAATAAAGTTCCCATACATGGTCAGCAGATACATAAGTAAATCTCCAGTATAAAGCAAAGGCTGAGGATATAATAAAGTTCCCATACATGGTCAGCAGATACATAAGTAAATCTCCAGTATAAAGCACAGACTGAGGATATAATAAAGTTCCCATACATGGTCAGCAGATACATAAGTAAATCTCCAGTATAAAGCACAGGCTGAGGATATAATAAAGTTCCCATACATGGTCAGCAGATACATAAGTAAATCTCCAGTATAAAGCACAGGCTGAGGATATAAGAAGTTCCCATACATGGTCAGCAGATACATAAGTAAATCTCCAGTATAAAGTACAGGCTGAGGATATAATAAAGTTCCCATACATGGTCAGCAGATACATAAGTAAATCTCCAGTATAAAGCACAGACTGAGGATATAATAAAGTTCCCATACATGGTCAGCAGATACATAAGTAAATCTCCAGTATAAAGCACAGGCTGAGGATATAATAAAGTTCCCATACATGGTCAGCAGATACATAAGTAAATCTCCAGTATAAAGCACAGGCTGAGGATATAATAAAGTTCCCATACATGGTCAGCAGATACATAAGTAAATCTCCAGTATAAAGCACAGGCTGAGCTTATAATAAAGTTCCCATACATGGTCAGCAGATACATAAGTAAATCTCCAGTATAAAGCACAGGATGAGGATATAATAACGTTCCCATACATGGTCAGCAGATACATAAGTAAATCTCCAGTATAAAGCACAGGCTGAGCTTATAATAAAGTTCCCATTCATGGTCAGCAGATACATAAGTAAATCTCCAGTATAAAGCACAGGCTGAGGATATAATAAAGTTCCCATTCATGGTCAGCAGATACATAAGTAAATCTCCAGTATAAAGCACAGACTGAGCTTATAATAAAGTTCCCATACATGGTCAGCAGATACATAAGTAAATCTCCAGTATAAAGCACAGACTGAGGATATAATAAAGTTCCCATACATGGTCAGCAGATACATAAGTAAATCTCCAGTATAAAGCACAGGCTGAGCTTATAATAAAGTTCCCATACATGCTCAGCAGATACATAAGTAAATCTCCAGTATAAAGCACAGGATGAGGATATAATAACGTTCCCATACATGGTCAGCAGATACATAAGTAAATCTCCAGTATAAAGCACAGGCTGAGGATATAATAAAGTTCCCATACATGGTCAGCAGATACATAAGTAAATCTCCAGTATAAAGCACAGGCTGAGCTTATAATAAAGTTCCCATACATGGTCAGCAGATACATAAGTCAATCTCCAGTATAAAGCACAGACTGAGCTTATAATAAAGTTCCCATACATGGTCAGCAGATACATAAGTAAATCTCCAGTATAAAGCACAGACTGAGGATATAATAAAGTTCCCATACATGGTCAGCAGATACATAAGTAAATCTCCAGTATAAAGCACAGGCTGAGGATATAATAAAGTTCCCATACATGGTCAGCAGATACATAAGTAAATCTCCAGTATAAAGCACAGGCTGAGGATATAATAAAGTTCCCATACATGGTCAGCAGATACATAAGTAAATCTCCAGTATAAAGTACAGGCTGAGGATATAATAAAGTTCCCATGCATGGTCAGCAGATACATAAGTAAATCTCCAGTATAAAGCACAGACTGAGGATATAATAAAGTTCCCATACATGGTCAGCAGATACATAAGTAAATCTCCAGTATAAAGCACAGGCTGAGGATATAATAAAGTTCCCATACATGGTCAGCAGATACATAAGTAAATCTCCAGTATAAAGCACAGGCTGAGGATATAAGAAGTTCCCATACATGGTCAGCAGATACATAAGTAAATCTCCAGTATAAAGTACAGGCTGAGGATATAATAAAGTTCCCATACATGGTCAGCAGATACATAAGTAAATCTCCAGTATAAAGCACAGACTGAGGATATAATAAAGTTCCCATACATGGTCAGCAGATACATAAGTAAATCTCCAGTATAAAGCACAGGCTGAGGATATAATAAAGTTCCCATACATGGTCAGCAGATACATAAGTAAATCTCCAGTATAAAGCACAGGCTGAGGATATAATAAAGTTCCCATACATGGTCAGCAGATACATAAGTAAATCTCCAGTATAAAGCACAGGCTGAGCTTATAATAAAGTTCCCATACATGGTCAGCAGATACATAAGTAAATCTCCAGTATAAAGCACAGGATGAGGATATAATAACGTTCCCATACATGGTCAGCAGATACATAAGTAAATCTCCAGTATAAAGCACAGGCTGAGCTTATAATAAAGTTCCCATTCATGGTCAGCAGATACATAAGTAAATCTCCAGTATAAAGCACAGGCTGAGGATATAATAAAGTTCCCATTCATGGTCAGCAGATACATAAGTAAATCTCCAGTATAAAGCACAGGCTGAGGATATAATTAAGTTCCCATACATAGTCAGCAGATACATAAGTAAATCTCCAGTATAAAGCACAGGCTGAGCTTATAATAAAGTTCCCATACATGGTCAGCAGATACATAAGTAAATCTCCAGTATAAAGCACATGCTGAGCTTATAATAAAGTTACCATACATGCTCAGCAGATACATAAGTAAATCTCCAGTATAAAGCACAGACTGAGGATATAATAAAGTTCCCATACATGGTCAGCAGATACATAAGTAAATCTCCAGTATAAAGCACAGGCTGAGCTTATAATAAAGTTCCCATACATGGTCAGCAGATACATAAGTAAATCTCCAGTATAAAGCACAGGCTGAGCTTATAATAAAGTTCCCATACATGGTCAGCAGATACATAAGTAAATCTCCAGTATAAAGCACAGGCTGAGCTTATAATAAAGTTCCCATACATGGTCAGCAGATACATAAGTAAATCTCCAGTATAAAGCACAAGCTGAGGATATAATAAAGTTATCATACATAGTCAGCAGATACATAAGTAAATCTCCAGTATAAAGCACAGGCTGAGGATATAATAAAGTTCCCATACATGGTCAGCAGATACATAAGTAAATCTCCAGTATAAAGCACAGGCTGAGGATATAATAAAGTTCTCATACATGGTCAGCAGATACATAAGTAAATCTCCAGTATAAAGCACAGGCTGAGCTTATAATAAAGTTCCCATACATGGTCAGCAGATACATAAGTAAATCTCCAGTATAAAGCACAGGCTGAGCTTATAATAAAGTTCCCATACATGGTCAGCAGATACATAAGTAAATCTCCAGTATAAAGCACAGGCTGAGGATATAAGAAGTTCCCATACATGGTCAGCAGATACATAAGTAAATCTCCAGTATAAAGGACAGGCTGAGGATATAATAAAGTTCCCATACATGGTCAGCAGATACATAATTAAATCTCCAGTATAAAGCACAGACTGAGGATATAATAAAGTTCCCATACATGGTCAGCAGATACATAAGTAAATCTCCAGTATAAAGCACAGGCTGAGGATATAATAAAGTTCCCATACATGGTCAGCAGATACATAAGTAAATCTCCAGTATAAAGCACAGGCTGAGCTTATAATAAAGTTCCCATACATGGTCAGCAGATACATAAGTAAATCTCCAGTATAAAGCACAGGCTGAGGATATAATAAAGTTCCCATACATGGGGGTTCCGGTGGAGGAGGAGCTACACAGGTGTTGCTCAGCTCGCACCTTCAGCCCTATACTCACTGGCGGTGGTTTTTTCGCGCCTCTCCCCAAGCTTTGGGGAAGTTTTTCTTGGGCAGTTATAGAAGACCTACTCGGGAACCTTATTCAGTGTTTTCCAGCTCACTGATTTTTTGCCTAACTATTGCTACCTGGATTTGCCTCTCTGCCTGTAGCTGTCCACTCTACTTGGTTCAAACTTGCCATACCCACATTACCTGTCCCCCAGCCCTAGGACACTTATCTCTCTCTCTCTCCGAGCCGTGCTAAGCTCCCTGGTGCTAACTCTCTCCCCCTTCCCTGTGTCGGCTGCCCCCACCAGATTAAATTGAAAGACCGAACTGCGCTTCTTTACTGCAGAGGAGGTACCTGTCGTTTCACCGTTTGGTGTTCACCTTCCTCCCTCCCCCACCGGTGCTGTGTGGGAGGGAGCCGAGCCGAGGTCTTGATCTGGGGGCCCGGACTTGAGGTTGTTCCTCGTCCTGCCGCCTGGTATAGCGCTGCTCTCTCCCCTCCCACCGGTGCTGCGTGCGGGGAGCTGAGTGAGGTCATCATCCGAAGACGCGGAGCGTGAGTTCCGGTGGCGGTTCCTACTCGCATCAGACTGCATTGCAGTGTTCTGGAGACCGACGACGGGGTGCTGGACAGTCTAGGAAGGGGTGAGTCTCCTGTTGTTATCCTCTATTTTCGTTAAACTCTTTGGTAGCACCAGCCGGTAGCCTTTGAGGAGGATTATTAGAAGGAGAGAGTGGAGAAAACTCTGAGGGGGAAAACTGGCTTCAAAGGGCTGGAGGCAGACGCCTGAGGAGAGCTAACTGGATATGACTTTGTCAGAATAAATTTATATAACTTTTGTTCCTGGACATGGACAGTGAATATATCTCTACCCGTTGTTTGTAGCATAAAGAAATCTTATTTACATGACGGGTTAATAACATCTGGAAAAAGAGTAAAATATCATCTACAGGACTTTTTTGGCTACTACATTCAAACTTAGGAGCCTTGGTTAAAACTGCTTATCTGTGTCTTCTTGCTATAGTGCTATTATTCCTAGCTGATTATATAGTATTTTACATTGTTATACTTTCAGCTGATTTACTGACACTACTAATGTATATACTTTGACCCTGCAAAAGGAAAAAGAAGAAAGATTTTTTTTGTTTTTTTTTTGTTTTTTATTTTTCCCTTACAGTAATTAAGGTATAACTAGGTCCAGGTGTCCTAGCAGCGATTATAGATCCCAGGTCATTATATTAAGGTTGTGCCTTATGTGGTACAAGACCTTCTAGCTCAATTATTGAAAGTTAGACAACTTCCTGGGTACCTAATGATCATTTTTATCTTTAAGTAATCTCTTAGGCTTCATATGGTGTAAGATTAAGACACCTTAATTTTTTATTTATTTAGAAGCTGATAGCAGATAAGGCTGTTGTAACTGCATGTTCAATTTGTTTTATTTGATAACAAAAATGCCTATATTGTCAATGGAAACTCCTTCACTATAGGTTTCATACTTCTCTTTTTTCTTTTTTTTTTTTTTTTTTTTTTTTCTTTTTCTGAGTAAGGTGCTTTTGACCAGCTGGGAGGGTGTAGGAAACAAAGGGAAGATTAACAACTAGGCTATAAATATCATGCCTCAAGGTTATATTCCTCAATTATACATAGTTCATTAATAACTTACCTTTGGTATTTGGAAGAGGGAGGGAAGGAAGGGAAAAAGAAAAGGGAAATATATACTTGTATACAAAGAGAGAAGCGCTCTACCAGGAACGAACAACAGCTCAGTGGCTTGTTCTATGGCGATTTACCACCCGGAGGCAGCCTCTTTTAGACCAGTGTGCTTTTCACAGAAGAAAACTTTCCTGAAGTATATCAGTCTGATCCCGCCAAGTAAGGTCAGTCCAGCCCCGAAATACCAGGCAATTCTCCTCTGAACAAGGAACATGACAACCCCAGACGATCGTTTCGGCCTCCTATGGGCCTCGTCAGTGAGGTGCAGCCACATTCCTCTAAGCACACTGGGCAAGGAGTCCACGTCTGGTTTCCCCCATCACCCATAGGGAGACTTCCCCAGGGTCATAATAATTTGCATACAAAGAGAGAAGCGCTCTACCAGGAACGAACAACAGCTCAGTGGCTTGTTCTATGGCGATTTACCACCCGGAGGCAGCCTCTTTTAGACCAGTGTGCTTTTCACAGAAGAAAACTTTCCTGAAGTATATCAGTCTGATCCCGCCAAGTAAGGTCAGTCCAGCCCCGAAATACCAGGCAATTCTCCTCTGAACAAGGAACATGACAACCCCAGACGATCGTTTCGGCCTCCTATGGGCCTCGTCAGTGAGGTGCAGCCACATTCCTCTAAGCACACTGGGCAAGGAGTCCACGTCTGGTTTCCCCCATCACCCATAGGGAGACTTCCCCAGGGTCATAATAATTTGCATACAAAGAGAGAAGCGCTCTACCAGGAACGAACAACAGCTCAGTGGCTTGTTCTATGGAGATTTACCACCCGGAGGCAGCCTCTTTTAGACCAGTGTGCTTTTCACAGAAGAAAACTTTCCTGAAGTATATCAGTCTGATCCCGCCAAGTAAGGTCAGTCCAGCCCCGAAATACCAGGCAATTCTCCTCTGCCCTTAGAGGGATGCGACTGCACCTCACTGACGAGGCCCACAAAAGGCCGAAACGATCGTCTGGGGTTGTTGTTTCTCTTGTTCAGAGAAGAATTGCCTGGTATTTCGGCGCTGGACTGTCATTGGGCAGGGTCAGACTGATATGCTACAGGATATTTTTTCTCTGTGAAGGGGCATAGTGTGCTAAAAGAGTATGCACCCTGAGTGGCACCCAAAAATGAACAGGCACGGAAGTTTTTCTAGCTTTTGTTCTGTCTCAGCTGAGTGCATCTCTCTCTCTTTTTATATTTATGCAAATTGCTCTTGGGTCTCCCTAAGAGTAAAAGGGGAAACCAGACGTGGACTCCTTGCACACATGCCCTTAGAGGGATGCGACTGCACCTCACTGACGAGGCCCACAAAAGGCCGAAACGATCGTTTGGGGTTGTTGTTTCTCTTGTTCAGAGAAGAATTGCCTGGTATTTCGGCGCTGGACTGTCATTGGGCAGGGTCAGACTGATATGCTACAGGATATTTTTTCTCTGTGAAGGGGCATAGTGTGCTAAAAGAGTATGCACCCTGAGTGGCACCCAAAAATGAACAGGCACGGAAGTTTTTCTAGCTTTTGTTCTGTCTCAGCTGAGTGCATCTCTCTCTCTTTTTATATTTATGCAAATTGCTCTTGGGTCTCCCTAAGAGTAAAAGGGGAAACCAGACGTGGACTCCTTGCACACATGCCCTTAGAGGGATGCGACTGCACCTCACTGACGAGGCCCACAAAAGGCCGAAACGATCGTCTGGGGTTGTTGTTTCTCTTGTTCAGAGAAGAATTGCCTGGTATTTCGGCGCTGGACTGTCATTGGGCAGGGTCAGACTGATATGCTACAGGATATTTTTTCTCTGTGAAGGGGCATAGTGTGCTAAAAGAGTATGCACCCTGAGTGGCACCCAAAAATGAACAGGCACGGAAGTTTTTCTAGCTTTTGTTCTGTCTCAGCTGAGTGCATCTCTCTCTCTCTTTTTATATTTATGCAAATTGCTCTTGGGTCTCCCTAAGAGTAAAAGGGGAAACCAGACGTGGACTCCTTGCACACATGCCCTTAGAGGGATGCGACTGCACCTCACTGACGAGGCCCACAAAAGGCCGAAACGATCGTCTGGGGTTGTTGTTTCTCTTGTTCAGAGAAGAATTGCCTGGTATTTCGGCGCTGGACTGTCATTGGGCAGGGTCAGACTGATATGCTACAGGATATTTTTTCTCTGTGAAGGGGCATAGTGTGCTAAAAGAGTATGCACCCTGAGTGGCACCCAAAAATGAACAGGCACGGAAGTTTTTCTAGCTTTTGTTCTGTCTCAGCTGAGTGCATCTCTCTCTCTTTTTATAAATATATACTTGTGTTTGCTTTAAACCTTAGGATAATCTGCTGTAGAAGTGTTAAAAACTACATTTTGGGTCTCTCTAATTAGTATAACTCGTGGAAACCTAGAGGACTAGTTCATAATATTTAAATCCCTCTTTTTTCAAAAAAAATAGAGAATATATAAAACAGCTTGGGTAAGATTAAACCCCTCTCTTTCTCCTGTTTTCCTAAAAAGTATACTTGTTCTTCTCTAAGTCCTCCCTAGTGGCTGTCTCTTTTTTTTTTAGATAAGCCCTAGCATTAATCCCTTTCCTTAAAGGACTCAGACTGCCCACCAAATCATTGTTCTTTTACATTCCCTCTTAACTAATATAGGAATAAGGAAAGAGAGTTTATTGGTTCTCTTCCTGTTGCCCAGTGTCTCCTCTCATAGCTGCTCAGGAGAATATATATCACTCACAATCACTATTTTCCCCATTACGTCATAAATTCACGGTGTAAATCACTTACACTTCCTTCTTTTTTCTTTTTTTTTGTTTTTCCTCCCCCCCTCACATTAAACTTAATGGGTATATATTACCCCTTCCTTTTCTAATTAAAATCACGTATATTTCACTTTTTTTTTTTTTTCTTTTTTTCCTCACGTCACTCCACAATTCGGAGAATCACTTTAGAAGTTTCCCCAATTCACTCTTTTTTGTAGATGGATAAATTTCTTCACGGGCACTCTAACACTCCTCCTGCGACTATGACGGGGAGACAAAGAGATAAGAGGAACAAAACTGTTCCTGAAACCTCAATGGAGGTACATTCACCTACTCCCTCAGTACTTGGTACATCTGAACCGCTGGACATACACATATTAGTTTCGAGAATTTCAGAGGCATTAACTCCTAAATTTGATCTATTAAAAGTAGAAATTAAACAAGATATTGCCTCTCTATCCAATGAAGTGAAGCAGTTAGCCTCTAGACTATCCGAGGCTGAACAGAGAATTTCTGATCTTGAGGATCTGACTGCAAACTATACAGCTAACTGTGATTCCACAAATAAGATTCTGTTGAAAATGCAAAACAAAATTGAAGATCTGGAGGACAGATCAAGGAGGAATAACCTCAGGATTATAGGGGTTCCGGAGGATAGGCAATTTGAGGACTTAGATAAGTTAATAACTGTCACACTTCCTCGTCTACTCCAGATTCCAGAAAGCTACCCATCTATTATTATTGAAAGAATTCATAGGATAGGTACAATTGACACACATAGAACTAACACAAAAACAAGACCAATTATAGCAAAGTTTTTGAATTTTCAACAGAAAGTTACTTTTCTTCAGGCCTTCCGCAAGCATCAACCTATTTTTATAGGTGATGCAAAAATCTACCTGTTTCAAGACTATTCAGCTGGCACTGCCACTAAGAGGAGGGAGCTAGCCCCACACTGCACAAACTTTATCAAGAATGGAGTCCAAGCAACCTTGCTGTATCCAGCCAGGTTGAAAATTATGATAGATGGACACGTACACTTATTTGATACAGCACGAGAGGCTACCAAATTTTACTCCGAATCTTTCCCCTCAGATTAAAAATTGTGAGAAGATAAAACAAGACAGGGAAAATATGTACTTGTTTTTGAAGGAATTGGTTATGTTTAGGGTTAAGATTGGAAGAGAGGATAAGGGGCTCTTAGATGCTTGCCATCCAGGGGCATATGGGATGGTAAACAGGGAACATGGTATTTATTTATTTATTTTTATTTTATTTATTTATTTTTTTCCGAGTTTCTTCTGAAAAATGGCTGGGGGGGGGTAACCTAAAGTTGACCTCCTGGAATATAGGTGGTTTAACCTCGCCTATAAAACGAAAGGCAATACTTTCTCAATTAAGAAAAAACAACACTGACATCGCCTTTTTACAAGAGACGCATCTGAAACCTGAAGAGGTATTAAAACTTAAGGCCTCTTGGGTTAAAGAAGTTCTATTCTCTTCCATCACAAAAAGAAAAAGCGGAGTGGCGATCCTCTTGGGGAAGAGGCTCTCTTACGAGGTTATCCAGGTAGATACGGATCAAGAGGGGAGATACTTGATGGCTAAAATCAAAGTTTTTAAAATGTTGTATACATTTTGTAACGTATATGCCCCCAACGTTTTTAGTCTCCCCTTCTGGGAAACGTTACAAAATAAGCTTCTTTTATTTTCAGAAGGGTATTTAATACTTGGAGGTGACTTCAACATGGCCCCTCAGTATCCGGTCGATAGGCTTAGGCAAAGCTCTGTTCCTCATAAAACCAAAAGAGACAATCTAGAGTCAAAGATGTTCATGAAATTGTTTAGCAACTTAAAACTTTGCGATATCTGGAGGATCCAAAACCCTGATCAAAGGGAGTTTACATGCCACTCCAGGGCACATAAAACTCTCTCAAGAATAGATCTAATTCTGCTGGATGAAAGAGCATGTAAAACGAAGATGGTGGCTGGAATTTTACCCATCACCATCTCAGATCACGCCCCGATCACTCTTGATATTCAATTCAATTCTCCAAGTATCAGGAACCCCGGTTTCTTTTTTCCACGTTTCCTAGCAACTGACCTCAAATTCAAAAATTGGCTTATCTCTAGGTTTCGTGAATATGTATCTTTTAACCAAGAACACACTCCACAGCCCGCTTTATTTTGGGAGACTGCCAAGGCAGTTCTCCGCGGGGAAATTCTAGCCTATTCCATTTCCAGATCAAAAAAACTCAAAAGAAGGGAAAGTGAAGTATTAAAGGCAGTTATGAATGCATATAACCGTTATATTTTTCAAAAAACTTCTGAAAATTGGTCTAGATACATTAAGGCATTAGCTGTCAGGGACTCTCTTTTACTTTATAAATCGACCCAGAGAGATCTTAGGCTACGCGCCAAGCTATACCGCTATGGTAACAAAACTGGCAAGCTTTTGGCAAATTTGGTTAAGGCCGATAGATCTTCTTCCATAATAAAGCTTATCACCTCGGGTTCTAAATCTCTTACCTCCCCAGAAGAAATCTGCAAGGAATTTGAAGAATATTATAAGACATTGTACTCCCATAAGGTCTCTAACGTTACTCAGAGGGAAAATTTCTGGAATAAAATAGTGGTACCAACTTTAACCCCCGACTTAATAGAAACATTACAATCCCCAATTTCTGAAACAGAAGTCTCTACAGCAATCCAAAGGCTAGCCCTTAACAAAGCTCCGGGACCGGATGCGCTCCCGAATGAATTTTACAAAATACTGGCACCAGAAATAACACGCTACTTAACTTCACTCTTTAATGATATTTATATCACTGGTAGTAGCCCTACTAAAGAATTTGTCGCATCATATACAACTCTCATACTTAAGCAGGGGAAAGAACCAAACAAAAAGGAATCATACAGGCCCATTGCACTTCTAAACACAGATTACAAGCTCTTCACAGCCATCCTTGCACATAGATTTCAATTATTCCTTCCCACCATCATACATAAGGATCAAGCTGGTTTTATTTTGAAGCAAAACTCTTCAGCTAAGATAAGAGAGGTTTTCTTGACTATAGAATATTTTAAGAAGATGGAGGAGTCGGGAGGGCTGGGGGGGGAGGACACCCCTGACAGGGCAATCATTTCTATAGATGCTGAAAAGGTGTTTGATTCGGTACATCATGATCATTTGTCCTTTACACTACAGCAGTTTGGTATAGGAGGTAATATGCTTTGTCTATTTAATAACTTATATAGGAATGCCTCCACGAAAATCTTAGTAAATGGTGATATGACTCAGGATATAAGACTCGAGAGGGGAACCAGGCAGGGGTGTCCTCTCTCTCCTCTCCTCTTCGATATGGCCATTGAGCCTCTTGCCTTACAGATCCGACATCAACTGCAAGGGATTAAAATAAAAGATAAAGAACTGCAAATCGCATTATATGCAGATGACGTATTGGTATATATTTCGGACACAGCTAGGAACATCCCTAAACTTCTTGAAATTGTGGAGCAGTTTGGCTCATTTTCTGGCTATAAGGTGAACATCTTAAAGTCTGAACTATGTTGGCTTAAACAAACCAAAGATTCATGCGAAAATATTCAGTTCTCCATAGTTCAGGAGGCATTTAGATACCTAGGTATCTGGATCTCTCCTAATCCCAAAGCGTGGTATGATTTAAATATTGTACCCGTTCTTAATAAAGTTAAGCAAGCCTTTAAAAACTGGCAGAATCTCCCTTTGTCTCTATCAGGACGAATAGCACTCTATAAAATGTCTTTGTTACCTAAAATTTTATATGTACTTCAGAACACTCCACTTGTCTTGAAAATGAAAGATATATTATCCTTTAATTCCGCTCTTCGCTCTTTCATCTGGCAGAATAGGAAACCAAGGATCTCCTTGTCTAAGTTAGTGCTCCCCATAGAATATGGGGGACTCTCCTTACCAGATATTCGACTATATAACATAGTGTTCCAGGCCAGAGTAGCTATGGATTGGCTAGCTAATTCTAATTATGTAACAAGTTTTGAACTGGAAAGTAACATAGCCTCCCCATGCTCCCTGATAGCCTCATCACACTGCAAAAATAATATACTTCCGCCTGAAATAAAAAAGATAAAATCTATCTATAACCCAATTCAGATGTGGAAGAAGTTATGTTCCTTGTCACATACTGAATCTAGGACCTCGAAGTATTTACCACTTTTAAACAACCCACAATTTCAACCTGGGATACAATCTGCTCTTTTCACTAAGTGGAAATCGATGGGCCTTATAAATATTTCTCAGCTGTTAGACTTCGAAAGAAGGTGCATTAAAACATTCAATTCACTTAAAGAGGAATATCACCTCTCAAAAAAAAAAATTTACGCTTACCTTCAAGCGAGACACTTTGCTCTTCAATTAACAAATGACTTTGGTTGGGATTGGTCTTTAGGCCTCCTTGAAAACTGGCTCACATTAGTTAAGAGTGGTATAACTTCGATTTCATATATTTATCAAAAAATTATCTCCCTTAAAGGCCCAGATATAATAGAAAAGTTGCAGACCAAGTGGGCAGGAGCTTTACTGGAAACTTCATTAGAGGCAACTGTAGTAACCTCATCATGTAAAGCAATCTCGCGCGCTACTCTCTCTGCCTCTTGGCGTGAGGCACATGTAAAACTAGTCCACATGACATACTTTACTCCAGAAAAAGGGACTAAATGCCGAAATGCCAGTTTTAATAAATGCCCAAAATGTTCATACATATCGGCTAGCCTTATTCACATGTTTTGGTATTGTCCAAAAATTAGAAACTTTTGGCTAAAGATACAGTATTGGTTAAGTAAAACGGTGGGTGTTCCTTCTTTGATATTATCTCCTTCAAATATAATTTTCCCTCTTACAGATCTAGGCCTGCCTCAGGATAAACTTAAAACAGTTACCTTGGTAATACTGGCGGTTAGATATTTAATTTTGAAAAAATGGAAGCTGAAAGTAACCCCGAGTATCTTAGAGGTTAAAAACTGTCTAAAAAAGCAATGTATTATCGAACAATATGACACTGATCTACATAGTGACTTAGACGTGAAGAGTTTCTTCTCCAAGTGGTCGAACTTCATTAAAGCTTTATCTCCTAGCGAGATTGAATACTTAATATATCCATTTAAAGATACGGAACTGGTCCTTTTGGGAGTGTGGTGACCCTCCCCAGCCAAAATCCAAAATCTATAGTTATGGAACTTATTTTTCTATCTAATGTTTTATTTGGCCCTGTGTGGCATAAAGAGGTTGAATTCATTTGATTGTACACTTTCTTGGTTATAAATAAACATTTAAAAAAAAAAAAAAAAAAAAAAGTTCCCATACATGGTCAGCAGATACATAAGTAAATCTCCAGTATAAAGCACAGGCTGAGCTTATAATAAAGTTCCCATACATGGTCAGCAGATACATAAGTAAATCTCCAGTATAAAGCACAGGCGGAGGATATAATAAAGTTCCCATACATGGTCAGCAGATACATAAGTAAATCTCCAGTATAAAGCACAGGCTGAGGATATAATAAAGTTCCCATACGTGGTCAGCAGATACATAAGTAAATCTCCAGTATAAAGCACAGGCGGAGGATATAATAAAGTTCCCATACATGGTCAGCAGATACATAAGTAAATCTCCAGTATAAAGCACAGGCTGAGGATATAAATAAAGTTCCCATACATGGTCAGCAGATACATAAATAAATCTCCAGTATAAAGCACTGGCTGAGCTTATAATAAAGTACCCATACATGGTCAGCAGATACATAAGTAAATCTCCAGTATAAAGCACAGGCTGAGCTTATAATAAAGTTCCCATACATGGTCAGCAGATACATAAGTAAATCTCCAGTATAAAGCACAGGCGGAGGATATAATAAAGTTCCCATACATGGTCAGCAGATACATAAGTAAATCTCCAGTATAAAGCACTGGCTGAGCTTATAACAAAGTTCTCATACATGGTCAGCAGATACATAAGTAAAACTCCAGTATAAAGCACTGGCTGAGCTTATAATAAAGTTCCCATACATGGTCAGCAGATACATAAGTAAATCTCCAGTATAAAGCACAGGCTGAGCTTATAATAAAGTTCCCATACATGGTCAGCAGATACATAAGTAAATCTCCAGTATAAAGCACAGGCTGAGCTTATAATAAAGTTCCCATACATGGTCAGCAGATACATAAGTAAATCTCCAGTATAAAGCACAGGCGGAGGATATAATAAAGTTCCCATACATGGTCAGCAGATACATAAGTAAATCTCCAGTATAAAGCACAGGCTGAGGATATAATAAAGTTCCCATACGTGGTCAGCAGATACATAAGTAAATCTCCAGTATAAAGCACAGGCGGAGGATGTAATAAAGTTCCCATACATGGTCAGCAGATACATAAGTAAATCTCCAGTATAAAGCACAGGCTGAGGATATAAATAAAGTTCCCATACATGGTCAGCAGATACATAAATAAATCTCCAGTATAAAGCACTGGCTGAGCTTATAATAAAGTACCCATACATGGTCAGCAGATACATAAGTAAATCTCCAGTATAAAGCACAGGCTGAGCTTATAATAAAGTTCCCATACATGGTCAGCAGATACATAAGTAAATCTCCAGTATAAAGCACAGGCGGAGGATATAATAAAGTTCCCATACATGGTCAGCAGATACATAAGTAAATCTCCAGTATAAAGCACTGGCTGAGCTTATAACAAAGTTCTCATACATGGTCAGCAGATACATAAGTAAAACTCCAGTATAAAGCACTGGCTGAGCTTATAATAAAGTTCCCATACATGGTCAGCAGATACATAAGTAAAACTCCAGTATAAAGCACAGGCTGAGCTTATAATAAAGTTCCCATACATGGTCAGCAGATACATAAGTAAATCTCCAGTATAAAGCACAGGCTGAGGATATAATAAAGTTCCCATACATGGTCAGCAGATACATAAGTAAATCTCCAGTATAAAGCACAGGCTGAGGATATAATAAAGTTCCCATACATGGTCAGCAGATACATAAGTAAATCTCCAGTATAAAGCACAGGCTGAGGATATAATAAAGTTCCCATACATGGTCAGCAGATACATAAGTAAATCTCCAGTATAAAGCACAGGCTGAGCATATAAATAAAATATAAATATGTTAAGGTGGAATCCTTCTAGTGTTGGGTAGTTGTTTTTATTTCCATGGGTAATGTGTTCTTGCAGAAATTAGATATGTTACTATTTTTTACTGCAATAAAAGGACATTCAAATCTCAAACATTTTCTTTCCTGATTCAGACAGAACTTACAATTTTAAACAAATTTCCAGTTTACTTCTATTATTAAATTTGCCTCATTCTCTTGATATCCTTTGTTGAAAGAACAACAATGCACTACAGGGAGGTAGCTTAACACTTCAGATGAGCCAATTACAGGATGCATACATGTGCAGCAACCAATCAGCAGCTAGCTCTCAATAGTTTGCTCCTACTAAGCTTACCTAGGTATTATTTTCAACAAAGGATACCAAGAGAATTAAGCAAAAATATAAGTCAAATGGAAAGGTGTTTAAAAATGACATGCTCAATCTAAATAATGAAAAAAAAATGTTTTTATTTCCCTTTAATATGTTTGTATGTTTTCTGTAACTTCCAAATATGTATCATTTTCTTCATATCTTATTAAATATAAAAGGAACATATACCATTAAGGGTTAGATTACTAGTGGAGTGCTATCGATAACACTTGGAGAGCAAACACAATTGCGAGGTTGCAGTATTTGTTACGCTTAATTCTATATTACAAGTGGAGCGCTATCAAAATTACTGGGCTATTTTAAGGGCTATTGGTAGTTTAATTTTAGAATTAGGCTTTTTTTCTTTTGGGGTATTTTTTTAAGAGGTTTTAGAAAAGCTTTAATTATTATTATTATTTCTTTCATTGGTAATTACTATTTTATTTTCTGTAATGGTAGTTTTTTTAAATAATGGTAGTTTTTTTGTTTTTTTGTTTTTTTGTTTTTTTAGTAATGTAGGTTTTGTTTTAAAGGTATATTTTTTTTTATTTTTTTTTTATAGGTACATTTTTATAATTTTTTAAGATAGTTAAGATTTATATCATAATTTTTTGTGTATTTTAATTTGGGTTAAGTTAGGGGGTTGACTTGTTAGTTTATAACTTTGTGATGTGGGGGGGGGGCTGGTGGTTTAGGGGTTAATAATGTCATTGATTACTTTGCAATGTGGGGCACTGGAAGTTTAGGGGTTAATAGTGTAGTTTAGAAGTTGTGCTGTTTAGGGATGGCGGTTTAGTGGTTCATAGTTTATTTTGGTACTTTAAGATGTGGGGGGATGGCAATTTAGTTGTTAATAGTTTAGATGTTTATTTTGTAGTGTGGGGGGATGGCTGTTTAGGGATTATTAGAGTAGGGACTTAAATTGCTTCAGGTTAGCACGCAAGTAGGGTGTTTTTTTCACACTTTTTTGGCTGCTTTGACTTCTGTGGAGCAGCAGGTTATTGCGCTAGCGGTAGGTCATTTTTTTGAGTCAGATTAACGCTAAAGCAATCATTTTTTACTTTCAACTTGTAATACTTACGCAAATTACTTACCGCTAGCACAATTGGCTCTCTAGCGATAGCGCTAATTAGTGCTTTACTTGTAATCTATGTAAACAATCCAGGAATGGGAACAGCACTTGTTAAACGGAGTGCCCGGAGGTGACTTATCAAGTCTCAAATCATATGTAAAGCAACAAGTCCTCCAGCACTTCCAATAATAAAAGACCTTTATTAATATTACAACATGGGCCAACACATATCCCCTGTTGTAATATTAATAACGTTTTTTTATTATTGGAAGTGCTGGAGGACTTGTAAGCTAGCCCTAAATATTTATATAATTTATGTAAAAGAAAACTATTTAAATATAATGATTTTTTTAATATATTCTAAATACTAATCATGAAGTGTGTGTCTGTATAAGTGGTCCTTAAAGGGACATCCCAGACAAAAAAATAAATGCACATAGATAAAGCTTTTATTAGACACATTTATGCTAATACATGTATATTACAAGAAATGATTCTATTCAAAATTGAAATGCATCCATCTGGATTCATATTTTGGCTGGAATGTCCCTTTAAGACTGATTGCCTAATGGGTGGAAACATTGACATCCTACTTCTCGTTTGGTGGAAAATAAAATGCCTCACATAGAGAAACATCCAGTTAATAAAACAAACAAACAAAAAAAACTATACCTTTTTAATAAACTCTCTTTTTTATGCATCAAAGAAACCTGTTGAAGTCTCTTTTACCCCTTCACTCCTAAGACTTCTTTATATCTCTTTGCTAAGTCTGAATTCTGAACTTTTTTACTGCTTAAATTTAAACAACATTATGTCATAATATATAATACACAAACAAATATATTTTTTCAACAGTTTCAAAATATATTATTATTATTATTGTATTTATATTTTATAAGACATCAGAATACTACAGCAAGAATGTTTTTAAAAGTATATTTTTTGTTAAGTTTTTAGCATACATCAATTTACCATCAACCAATGAGAGTGTTGTTTTTAACTATAATAAGATTTAACTAAGAATTACCTGACACCAGGATTGGTGCTTGGATCTTAACTACTCCCCTTTAGCACACACCTGCTCACAATCAATGAGTGGTGAAATGTGGGAATCCTTATGACGTTAAAGGGGTAGCTAAAAGAAGGCATAGCCTCTGACGAAGCGGGGAGGAGCCTGCGAAACGTGTTAGCCCACGTCCATTGTTTTTACCGAGGACACATGAGTGTGTGCACAGTGCAGTCAGACTGAAGTCGGCATTATTACAGTTCTGCTGTGCAGTTGTTTCACACGATCTCTTACAACTTCTAAGACTCTCTGACCCTGTTATCCATATGAACTTTACAGCCATGAAGGACCACACAACACTTTTAGGAGATGTGACTGAGACAAGGAGTCTGGAAAACGGACGGACCCAGTGTGATTGGCTGGTTAAACGGCTTGGAAAGGACAGAGTGACTTTTATCATCTCAGCTACATACCACATATGTTTGAGGGCACCTTTGTGAGTACATACGTTTTTATGTTTGGAAATAAAGTGTTACTTTTAATACTGCACTTAGATCTTGTGTTCTGTTTTACAGATATACTCATTTCACATTTTTTAAAGACTGAAAGTGAACCCCAGTGGGCTGAGAAGGAGCATCACTTCTATGTGATGCTTTCTGTACTTTTTTCGTTTATTAAATATTATGTTAAATAGCCAGCTGACTAATGTGTTGCCAATGTGATCGCTTTACTAAATTGACATGAAGGGTATCCACATTAGAAAGAGCTGCCCATACAGGGCCAGATTACGGGGCCTATTTATGATTGTGCGAGCGGACATGATCCATTATAGCGGATTATGTCGGCTGCACATCGATAGATGCCGACAACATACGCTCTTGGCATTTATCATTGCACCAGCAGTTCTGATTAACTGCTGGTGCAATAACGCCCCCTGCAGATTCATAGCCAATCGTCCGCAAGCAGGGAGTGTCAATCAACCCAATCATATTCGATCGGGGGCCAATCGTCCGCAAGCAGGGAGTGTCAATCAACCCGATCATATTCGATCGGGTTGATTTCTGTTAATTTCTGTCCGCCGCCTCAGATTGCGGGCAGGTTATGGAGCAGCGGTCTTTATACCGCTGCTTCATAATTTCTGTTTCTTGTGAGCCTGAAGGTTCACCGGAGAAACGGGGCATCAAGCTCCATACTGAGCTTGATAAATATGCCCCATTGTGTGGTGCTCTAACCGTTGCGCTTCAGTGATATCGGGTTTATCAAGGCAGTTAGTGCGCTATTGAATTTAGCACATCAGTAAAGTGCCACTTAGAGCTTTGGTTCACTGTTATACTTGATTAATAAGTTGCAACACATCAAAAGTACATTTAAAGTACAGTTACACTCATAATAACACTATCTAATAAAATGATTGAAAAAATGCATTAAAAAGTCATAAAGGCTTAAAGATATGAGGTCTCAGGTTTTAGGGGAAAAAAATGTATTGGAAGAATGAGCTGGCCAATGTCTATGAGAGCTAATATGATAGAAGGAAGCTGGTCATTTTAATATGTAAGAACAAAATAACAAGTTAAATAGAGTACAAATATATAAATAGGATATTTATTGCATGTGAGTCATTTAAACCAAAGGTTTTTGGGTTATTTGAGTTCTGCAGTAACCAGTGTCTCCCATCCTGAGCGGCGGCAATGAAAGTCCATAAACCATTATTGCTTTGATTCCTGTAATACATCTAGCTTAAAAGTTTTTGTTTTTTAATTTTATATTTGTGTTTCTTCAGTTCTGAACATTGTTTTCAGTTTTTAATTTGATTTAAAGAGACATTGAACCCCCATTTTTTATTTCATGATTCAGAGCATGAAATTTTAAGCAACTTTCTATTTTACTCCTATTATAATTTTTTCTTTATTCGCTTGCTATTTTTATTTTAAAAGCAGTAATTAAAATCTTAGCAGCCAGCCCATTTTAGGTTCAGCACCATTGATAGCTATCGCTTATTGGAGGCTTACATTTAGCCACCAATTAGCAAGCATAACCCAGGTTCTCAACCAAAAATGGGCCATCTCCTGTGCCATTCCTGCTGTTTAAATAAAGATAGCAAGAGAACAAAGGCAAATTGATAATAGGAGTAAATTAGAAAGTTGCTCAAAATTGCATGCTCTATCTGAATCATGAAAGAAAAAAATGTGGGTTCAGTGTCCCTTTAAAATAAAAAAAGGTTCAAAAGTTACTTCTGTAATTGTTAACTTTAAGGCAGAAATATGGACAATAAAAAAGTGGTCCAAATTAAAAATGCCAGTTTATTCTACTAATTTGTTTATCAGTCATTTATTTAAACATTGTTAAACATCTATGATTTCCTACATATATAACATATGATGATGGCTATTAAATTAATGCATACAGTACTCCCAGAAGGAGAAAAATACCTCTGTTCTGAAATCTGCAGGCTAATTAATATCTAATGCTCAGAAACTAAATAAAAAAACAACCATTTAATATTACAACACTGTATATATAATCAGTCATCAAAACACATACAATGTACATATAATTTACAATAAAATGCAAGTTTTGTATGGTTTACAAAATAAACCATTTATTTCTTGCGCTCAAAATAAAAACAAATATTGTCCACAATTCTTCTGTGTGTTAATGGAGATGATGAATCAACGGGATAGCTGGAATGTAAAATAAATTCCAATCACCAAAGAGAGCAAACCCACGGATAAAGGTATTCATCCTATTTACACTGAATAATTGCTTATGTGCCCATAAGTGATTGTTATCCCGTTAAAAGTGTATCTTGACCAGCTTCTTCAATTCCACACCGTTGTTCCAATATCCCCAAAAACAAACTATGGAGGCCGAAGTGGTATTTGAATAGATCAACGTGTTTGGCTCGTAATAGCCTTTCTCAAGCTCTAAGAACATAGTGTATCCATGCTACTATATATACAACAATCAAGTTTTTAATTATTGTTATATAATTGTCATGACTTATGAGATATATTTAGTGCCCATATGGACTTAAAGTGATAATACCCTTCTCAAATAGAATAAAATAATTTGTATTAAGAACATTAGATCAAACGTTAGATAAAGATTGTAGAGTTTTGTGCTAAATATTGAGGTATCAAGAGAACAAGGACATACTTTACAAAGCCTAATAATTGTCAATCATTTATTGACAATTTATTGGACATGAACAATATAGTTACAATTATTATTATTTTAAATATATTTTATATTATTTTTCGAGAATACTGATAATGGGCTAAAATTACATAGAAGTAGATCAATCAATTTAAAAATAATTTAATCAATAAGAAAACATTCTACATCTAATTCCTGATTTAGACCATACAGTTGAAGTGTCTTTAACTGAAAAATCCTCTTTCCTTCCTTTTCTAAAGCTCCTTATGTAAATTTTCTCCTCCCCAATTGCCTTTATGTTTATCTACACCCACATAAGAAAAACAGCTTAAATCATCATTATTGCATAACACAAAGGGGCCAAATTATCAAGCTCCGAATGGAGCTTCATGCCCCATGTTTCTGGTGAGCCTTCAGGCTCACCAGAAACACAAGTTATGAAGCAGCGGTCTAAAGACCACTGCTCCATAACCTGTCTACCTGCTCTGAGGAGGCGGACAGACATTGCCGGAAATCAACCAGATCAAATATGATTGGGTTGATTGACACTTTTCGCTAGCGGCCGATAGGCGGTGAATCTGCAG
The DNA here is from genome assembly GCF_027579735.1 of Bombina bombina. Classification (NCBI taxonomy): domain Eukaryota; kingdom Metazoa; phylum Chordata; class Amphibia; order Anura; family Bombinatoridae; genus Bombina; species Bombina bombina. Next base: position 611,787,954 of record NC_069505.1, on the reverse strand, counting down.
GGGGCGGTATTGCACCAGCAATTCACCAGAACTGCTGGTGCAATGATAAATGACAAGAGTGTATGCTGTCGGCATTTATCAATGTTCAGCGGACATGATCTGCAATATCTGATTCATGTCCGTTTGCATCTTGATAAATGGGCCCCACAGTGTTTTGGAACAGCTAAATCTTAATTCCAATCAAGACTAGAATGTTTGCATGCTTTGCACATCATAGAGGGGAAGAAACCTTTGAGTCTCTTCCCTACAAGATCTCTTTCAGTATTGTACTTATTATTCTTTAATTCTGTAGGTGCTAATGTAGTTTTCAAATTTCTAGCCTTTTAATATACAACATGTGGTCTATTGGATAGCAATGAACCTAATTTATTATCACTTTTCAAAATACTCCAATGTCTATTATTTCTAACACATATTTATTCTTACTGGGTTATGTCTAGAGGATATCAGGAAAAAACTGGATAATTTTAAGGTTGAGAAAACTCCAGGTCCAGATAGAATACACCCAAGCGTTTTATGGGAACTTAGCACTGACAAATTTCTACTCTTAATTTTGTAAGACTCATTATCCTCAGGCATAGTACCCCAATAAAGCTGATGTGGTGCCACTGTTCATAAAGAGAAGCCGATCTGATCCAGGAAGCTATAGACCAGTCTGACATCAATAGTGGGGAAGATACTTGAAGGTATTAAAATGAATTATATTGATGAGCATATTCGTATTAACAAGATTATAAATTCAAATCAGCATGGTTTTATGAGAAATAGATCATGTCAAAATAATTATATTCTACGAGGAGGTAAGTAAAAATATAGCTAAAGGGGAATCAGTGGATGTGATATACCTAGATTTTGTAAAGGCATTTGATACAGTGCCACATGAGAGATTAATGTACAAAATTAAGGGACTGGGAATAGCTAAAAATGTTAGCTCATGGATAAACAAATGGATAAAAGATAGGGAGCAACGTGTAGTAGTAAATGGATCATACTCCGATTGGACAAAGGTAATCAGTAGAGTCCCCCAGGGATCAGTACTGGGCCCTGTTCTTTTAAAATATTTTTATGAATGACTTAGAGCAAGGATTAAACAGCAACATCTCTATTTTTGCAGATGATACAAAGTTATGTAAGGTCATCAGGTCAGAGGAAGATGAACTTTCGTTACAAGGGGAACTGCAAAAATTAGAAGTATGGGCAGTTAAATGGAAAATAATGTTCTACATTTTGGAAGTAAATTTAAACAAGCAATGTATTATTTAAATGGGAAAAGTCTTAGCCAAAAAGAGGAGGAAAGGGATTTGAGAGTAATTAATAACAAGCTAAAGCTGGGTGCATAATGTAGGTCGGCGGCTTTTAAGGCTAATAAGAAACTAGCATGTATTAAAATAACCATTGATTCAAAGGAGGAAAGCATAATTGTGTCACTATATAAATCCCTGGTAAGACCTTACCTTTAGTATGGAGTGCAGTTCTGGGGACATTGCAGACCTAGAAAAAGTTCAGAAAAGGGCCACAAAGCTAATAAGGGGAATGAAGAATGTAAGCTTTGAGGAGAGGTTAGCCAAATTGGGTCTGTTTTCTCTAGAAACAATGTTTGGATCGTAATAGCCTTTCTCAAGCTCTAAGAACATAGTGTATCCATGCTACTATATATACAACAATCAAGTTTTTAATTATGGTTATATAATTGTCATGACTTATGAGATATATTTAGTGCCCATATGGACTTAAAGTGATAATACCATTCTCAAATAGAATAAAATAATTTGTATTAAGAAGATTAGATCAAACGTTAGATAAAGATTGTAGAGTTTTGTGCTAAATATTGAGGTATCAAGAGAACAAGGACATACTTTACAAAGCCTAATAATTGTCAATCATTTATTGACAATTTATTGGACATGAACAATATAGTTACAATTATTATTATTTTAAATATATTTTATATTATTTTTCGAGAATACTGATAATGGGCTAAAATTACATAGAAGTAGATCAATCAATTTAAAAATAATTTAATCAATAAGAAAACATTCTACATCTAATTCCTGATTTAGACCATACAGTTGAAGTGTCTTTAACTGAAAAATCCTCTTTCCTTCCTTTTCTAAAGCTCCTTATGTAAATTTTCTCCTCCCCAATTGCCTTTATGTTTATCTACACCCACATAAGAAAAACAGCTTAAATCATCATTATTGCATAACACAAAGGGGCCAAATTATCAAGCTCCGAATGGAGCTTCATGCCCCATGTTTCTGGTGAGCCTTCAGGCTCACCAGAAACACAAGTTATGAAGCAGCGGTCTAAAGACCACTGCTCCATAACCTGTCTACCTGCTCTGAGGAGGCGGACAGACATTGCCGGAAATCAACCAGATCAAATATGATTGGGTTGATTGACACTTTTCGCTAGCGGCCGATAGGCGGTGAATCTGCAGGGGGCGGTATTGCACCAGCAATTCACCAGAACTGCTGGTGCAATGATAAATGACAAGAGTGTATGCTGTCGGTATTTATCAATGCTCAGCGGACATGATCTGCAATATCTGATTCATGTCCGTTTGCATCTTGATAAATGGGCCCCACAGTGTTTTGGAACAGCTAAATCTTAATTCCAATCAAGACTAGAATGTTTGCATGCTTTGCACATCATAGAGGGGAAGAAACCTTTGAGTCTCTTCCCTACAAGATCTCTTTCAGTATTGTACTTATTATTCTTTAATTCTGTAGGTGCTAATGTAGTTTTCAAATTTCTAGCCTTTTAATATACAACATGTGGTCTATTGGATAGCAATGAACCTAATTTATTATCACTTTTCAAAATACTCCAATGTCTATTATTTCTAACACATATTTATTCTTACTGGGTTATGTCTAGAGGATATCAGGAAAAAACTGGATAATTTTAAGGTTGAGAAAACTCCAGGTCCAGATAGAATACACCCAAGCGTTTTATGGGAACTTAGCACTGACAAATTTCTACTCTTAATTTTGTAAGACTCATTATCCTCAGGCATAGTACCCCAATAAAGCTGATGTGGTGCCACTGTTCATAAAGAGAAGCCGATCTGATCCAGGAAGCTATAGACCAGTCTGACATCAATAGTGGGGAAGATACTTGAAGGTATTAAAATGAATTATATTGATGAGCATATTCGTATTAACAAGATTATAAATTCAAATCAGCATGGTTTTATGAGAAATAGATCATGTCAAAATAATTATATTCTAATGGAGGTAAGTAAAAATATAGCTAAAGGGGAATCAGTGGATGTGATATACCTAGATTTTGTAAAGGCATTTGATACAGTGCCACATGAGAGATTAATGTACAAAATTAAGGGACTGGGAATAGCTAAAAATGTTAGCTCGTGGATAAACAAATGGATAAAAGATAGGGAGCAACGTGTAGTAGTAAATGGATCATACTCCGATTGGACAAAGGTAATCAGTAGAGTCCCCAAGGGATCAGTACTGGGCCCTGTTCTTTTAAAATATTTTTATGAATGACTTAGAGCAAGGATTAAACAGCAACATCTCTATTTTTGCAGATGATACAAAGTTATGTAAGGTCATCAGGTCAGAGGAAGATGAACTTTCGTTACAAGGGGAACTGCAAAAATTAGAAGTATGGGCAGTTAAATGGAAAATAATGTTCTACATTTTGGAAGTAAATTTAAACAAGCAATGTATTATTTAAATGGGAAAAGTCTTAGCCAAAAAGAGGAGGAAAGGGATTTGAGAGTAATTAATAACAAGCTAAAGCTGGGTGCATAATGTAGGTCGGCGGCTTTTAAGGCTAATAAGAAACTAGCATGTATTAAAATAACCATTGATTCAAAGGAGGAAAGCATAATTGTGTCACTATATAAATCCCTGGTAAGACCTTACCTTTAGTATGGAGTGCAGTTCTGGGGACATTGCAGACCTAGAAAAAGTTCAGAAAAGGGCCACAAAGCTAATAAGGGGAATGAAGAATGTAAGCTTTGAGGAGAGGTTAGCCAAATTGGGTCTGTTTTCTCTAGAAACAATGCACTTGAGAGGTAACATGATTACTTTATATAAATATATTCAAGGCCTATGTACAGAGATGGCAGAAGCTCTGTTTATTCCAAGAAAATTGTTTGTGACAAGAGGTCACATTTTATGGCTGGAGGAAAGGAGATTTAATCTCCTGCAACGGAAACATTTTTTCACTGTAAGAGCAATACAATTGTAGAACTCATCACCAAAGGAGGTAGTAAATGCCAATACCTTAGATACATTTAAAAATGGTTTGGATACATTTCTCACTAGAAACATAATTCAGGATATGATTGCTTGAATTAAATGGGACACCTTTTAGTGGGATTAATTTAATCTCAACTGTAGCTTTTTTGTAAGTATACTTGATTTTATAGATTGAACTTGATGGACTTTGATCTTTTATGAACCTCATCTATTAAGTTACTATGTTACTATGTATATAGATAGAAAAACACTAATACAAGAATAAAATATAGATTAAAAAATAAGAAAAAATCAAAAAGATGATTCTCTATTCATACTTTTTATTACAAATTACAGTGAAGTATTATACAAAAAGGCTAGAAATTTGGTATATATAAGATCAAGAGTATATTATATTCTTAGTGCTTGAGAAAGGCTATTATGAGCTAAAATGCGTAGCTCTATTCAAGTCCCACTTTGGCTTCCGTATTTTTTGTTTGGTGATATCAGAACGATGGCATGGAATTGAAGACGTCTGTCGGACTTCCGGTTGTAGGAGGAGCCTGCTGAGACGCGCGCTAATGGCGTCCTGAGCGATACATCCGCACACAGGCATCCTCAAGCTTTTCCACAGCCGATGCGGTGTTTCACATTCTTGCCAAGTGATCGTGTCCAGACAGGAGGGGAATCCCCCCTACGCTGAGAATCACCTTCTGGATAGCAGGAAGTCCCAAGCCACTAAGACTCACTGGCTAGAGTCACGGATGGTATAGGCTGCTGCTTCAAGTCTGGAGAAAGTCGTAATGGCTCACGCTTCTCCTGACTGCCTCTAGGCCCAGGATAGGAGACCAGTCCTAACAAGACTAACAAGCCGACAAGTCTAGTCGATCTAGACAGAGGAGACATCTATCTGAGCGCAACAGTGTTCATACCAAGCAAGACCCTGTCCCGCCTCCAAGAACCCCAGGCTAAGCAAAGCATACAAGGTGAGACAGAGCACTGCCGCTCTCTTTCCATATCTTCTTATTTGGTATATTGGCTTGTCCTGGGATAGGAGATGGGGAGAAGATCAACCCACTATATGCACTATATGCATTATGTACATTTATACCCTATTTTCTCATCGCTGTCAGCAGTATAAATATAAATAGCAGCAGAATAAAAACATAATAAGGGACCAAAAAAGAAGAAAAAGACAATCTATGCTCTCTCCCCCTGTGCCATACTAATCTCCCTCTACACTCTATGGCCTGTCTATTGGGACTCAGGAATACACATTAAATGGGGATAGGGCCCATAGACTGCCTCTGCCAAGTTGCACCTGCTGAAAGGCTGACTAGTTTGAGCAAGGTGTTGCTATCCTTTGCCAAAGGACTATCCATTTTTTAGGCATCTGATGGGATGTATTGAAGCTCATATGACTCTTTTGTAACGTATTGGAGATACACTGTTTTGCTCTCTCTGCCGTCTTTGCCCTAAAGTACAGTGATATCAGGTGTTTGGTCCTACAGGGTGAGGTCCTCAAGAAATTTAAAGATCAGCTGAGTTGCCTCAGTCTTCACCTGATTCTACTGCTTAAAATGTATTATGTTTTCTTTTTTTCTTTTTCTGCGCTTTGTGCCTATTGTGTGAATATGTATAGATCATGAGGTTTCTTACTTAGGGAACAACTACTAGCCTTGTTTAATTAGTCCAGAGACTTGACGCATCCAAAGGCTAAAGTGCTATTTGGGTAACATTTAGCCCCTGAGGGTGGGATAATAAGAACAGCGTTTAGATAAGCTGAACCAACTTGAAAAACAGGTTATGATATTATAAAATATGGATAATCACCTTTAGGAAAGGAGAAGTCACCGAGTTGCCTATAAGGCTATGTGAATATTTTTATTTAATCTATTGTATTAAGATCAAACAATACATAGATATTTAGTTGTAAAGAATTTGGTAAAATAACTTCAATAAGGCATAAAAATTGTTTATAGCTTAAAGGTATAACAATAACCAACTGTTCTAGAACTATAGGAAACATTTATATCTGTTATGCATTTGATATAAGATTGTTATTTGTTCTTATATCTATCTATACAATTGTCTGCTGTTATAGTCAAACATATATATATATATATATATATATATATATATATATATAAGGGTTTACTGGTAAAGACTACACTCTTTTTAGAGTATCTTGTCCCCCAAATGTATCTATGGTCAGGCCTGAGTTTAGTAACTCTATTACGATATAAAACTGTTTATAGTTATAAGGCAGTTTAATTATAGCTCGGAGATCTGGGAACAGTGCACCAGAACTGCTACCGCAATATAAACTGACTTAAACACAATTAACTTGAAAATAAATTCTACCAATCCCTTATACATCTGGCAAGCTTATAGGAGTGGCCAGTCTTTCACGCTCTTTTTTTACCTACAGGTATTTATCACTCAGCTTTGCGCTATAATTATTTCTTTTTAGACACTTAATAGATCACCTAATGTATTATTTTTGTCATATCTGCTTCATTTAGTAGATTAATACGATACACATAGCTAGTATTTAGACTTTTTCACACCTATTTTTTTTTATATACAACAATACACGCTTTTTTTTTTTCTTTCTTTTTCCTCTTTCCCTTTTTTCTCTTTTTTGTGCCTCTTCCCTATATGGACAAATTTTTAGGGATTACCAGAATAGATACAGGTATAATTAGAACAAGTATCAGCTGTATATGGGAAATTATAATGTGGTTGAGTAGCAGAGATGCAAAAAATTATTGGTTGCAACTCCGGTGCAAGGGGGTAATAAGTAGAAAATGTAATTAGAAAAAGAAAATATTAGAAAATACCCTTAATCCAGCACACACTCATATGCCAATTTTATGCAACAACCCTCATGTTAGACAAAGGCAGTATGCACAATCAAAATTTATTTTAATACTACTAAATAACATTGTCAGTATGCACAATCAAAATTGTGATTAATACTACTGAATAACAAATATCCTATCCCTCAAGCCTAGTACTATAAACTGCGACTTAAAGGAATAAAAATCTAACAAGTAAATGAACAATTTACAAGAACAAACTGCGGTTCTGTCAAGATTGATAAAGTCCAGTGGTGGGTGGCTGTAATCTTCGCATGCAAGTAACAATGGTAAGTTAGCGATGTCAGAAAGCAAAAGCAAAAGCTAGATGATTAATTGCCAAGCTATATGTCAACATTAGCAGTACTTGGATTGTTAGATGCAGGGTAGCCAGCCCGTGATATAGCAGAAACCAAAGCACAGTCCGTTCTGGTGGGGCGGTACTTCCCCGCACCTTCACAGTGGGTAATGACAGCTCACCTTCATCTCTGCAGTCATCCAATCTTTGGAGCCATTTATCCGCTTACCTCCGCTGTGGGCATTTGTAAGATACAGACCCTGCTTAATCGGGGCAAAATTTGCGGTGCTGCTTCAGGCAGGTTAATTCCACAGATGAGCTGACCACTGCCTTTGCTGTAACCATCCTAGAAACCAGGTCTAGGGAAAGCCAATTCTTCTCGGGGGTAAACCACTCTCCACCAAACAATTCACCACGCTCACGGAGCTCCTGTGGGCGTGAACAAACAAACGACACGTGTTTCACCCAAAACCTCAAATCCTATTGGGCTTCATCAGGCATATGATTATTGCGTAACATCGCTAGACTTTATATCCGGTTACCAGGTGAAATAGTTAACCCATTAGGTGTTAAATACAGTTGTCTAACACTTTGACAATAACTAAAAAGTGCACACATAGGCTGGCCTCAGGATTGTTAAAAAAAAAAGCAAACATACAGTAATTGTCTACCTTAAAATACTTTATATTTACATTGAAAAGGATCAATCGATCATGAACATTTTAGTTCAAACTATGTAGTTGGTGCTAAATGAGTCTGGTCAACATCTGGAAATGCTAAACATTTTAATTCCAGACATTGACATTAAGTAGTACCATTGTATACAAGGAGTATAGGATGGTGTAATTTGAGGAATATAAGTGGATAGAGGGTACATATACAAAAGGTCATTGTCAAAGCTATAAGAAAGGAGCATAGTTTAGCTCTTCATTAAGACCATTTGGTTGTACTGTGTCCAAATTAAAATCCACTTACATTCCTCTTTAAGGAGGGCATTATCCCAATCACCACCTCTTTCAGAAATACTAACTCTTTCTAAACCTATATAACATAAGTTTGTGACCTCACTATTATGGAATTTCAAAAAATGGCGTGCAATTCCACTAGTTTTAATGCGTTTTTTTAGGATGTCACATCTATGTACTTTCATTCTTTCTTTGAACTCATGGTAGGTTTTACCCACGTATTGCCTGGGACACAAACACGAAAGAACATAGACTACACCCGTAGTTCTACATGTAATATATACTTTAATTTTTTGGGGGACACCCTTTGTATCTGTCATTGTTCCTCCTTGTAATAGATATTTACACATTTTACAATTGTTACACGGGTAACATCCATTCTTTGGTTTAGTACTTTGTAGCCAATTTACAGACTCATGATTAATAAAATGACTGTGCACCAATCTATCCTTAAGAAAGGGTGCTTTTTTGGCAGTTAATAATGGATAGTCGCCTACATAAGGGTGGATGTCCTTATCTAAGGTAAATAGATGCCAATGTTTAAATAACACTGCTTTTATGTCATTCCAATTCTCATTGTAGGTAGTTATCATTCGTACCTTTTCATTACTGGCAATTTCATTTGTTGGATACAACAAGGTTTGTCTATTGGTATTACTTGCTCTCTGATATCCTGATTTTAATACTCGCCAAGGGTAGCCTCTATTGCGAAAGCGTGTTTTTAAGTCATCAGCGTGTATTTTAAAGAGGGAGTCAGTGGAGCAATTGCGTCTATGTCTGAGATACTGTCCAACTGGAATGCCTCTTATCTGTGATGGAGGGTAATGACTTGATGCTTCAAGAAGGGTATTAGCCGCTAAAGGTTTGCGGTAACTCTGTGTAGATAAAGAGTTGTCCTCTTGTTTAGTCACCAGCAGGTCTAAGAATGAAATCTCACACCAGCTGTAGCTAAAGGTAAATTTCAGATTTAGGACATTGTTATTCAAGTAAGATATAAAATCTTCCAGTAACTCAACAGACCCCTCCCAAAGCATCAAGACGTCATCAATATAACGAATCCATAATGTCACCATACCATCAAATCTAGGAGGTACATCCAAGACAGAGTCCAACTCCCATTTACCTAGGAACAAGCAAGCATAAGTGGGGGTGCTAACACGCCCCCATTGCTGTTCCCAGAATTTGTCTATAAAATCTTCCATCAAATTTGAAGTAATTGTGTTCCAAAACGAAAAGCAACAGATTGATCACAAACATAGTGTGATTCTCATATCTATTGCCCCTCTGTTTAAGGAAAGATACAGGTATAATGCCACCAAAAATCAAGGACAGAAAGCCTAGATCAAGTATAGGCAGTATAGAAGCAGGGGCAGCAGATCTTCTCTCTGGACCCAATACTGTCATTGACACTAATAATCTAGTAAAACTAATTTTGGACCTATTCCTGCCACAATTTGAAGGAGTTAAGACAGAGCTAATGACCGTAACAAATGAACTCAAACAGGTTTCAAGTAGACTTGGGGAACTAGAAAATAGAATTTCAAATTTAGATGACATGCAGCATACCCAACAGACCCTTTTAGATGATCAGACGAAGACAATTAAATCTTTGCAATCACGACTTGACGATTTAGAAGATAGGTCACGGAGAAACAATATGAAAATAGTAGGCCTCCCAGAGACCCCAGAGTTTACTGACCTATTGATATTCATTAAAAAAACAATACCAGAAATACTTGATATGCCTCCAAGCAGTACAGAGATAGTAGTGGAACTGCTCACAGACTGGGCATAAACTCAAAAAAAGATAGCTCTACAAAGTACAAAAGACCAGTATTAGTGAAGCTTTTAAATGTCCAAGATAAGCAAATAATTTTATCATACTACAGGAAAAAAGCTGTCATTGAGATAAATAAAAAACGTATTTATCTGTTTTCAGATTTCTCTGCTGAGACACTCAATAAGAGGAGACTGATGGCCCCCTGGTGTAAGCAATTGATTAATGTTGGTTATAGGGCTACAATGATTTATCCGGCAAAAATTAAAATTTTCTTAGACAATAACATGCTCACATTAAATACAGCAGAGGAGGTTAGACAATTCTTGGATAATAAAAAGGTATAACCAGAATATGTACATTTACTTTTACGGTTTAAGCAGACGAATACTGGTCCGGTTGCCATGTATTATGCTATTTATGTTTCTGTTTTTATTTTTTTTTGTTTGTTTTCTTTTCTCCTCTCTTTTCTTTTTTTTTTTTTTTTGTTTGTTTGTTTTGCTCCTTTCTCTATCTCTCCCTTGTCTCTCTTCCCCTATTCTGTCTTCCACGGGTTACCCATCTCTGGTCTTTCCTTGTGAGAGCTCAGCAGTATTGAGAGTTCATCTATCTAAACAGACATGAAAAAACTACTTAATTTACTCTCCTGGAACGTGGGGGGCTTCTCCTCCCCCGCAAAAAGGAAAAAAAATAATACACAATTTGAAAACATACAAACCAGATATATTCCTGCAGGAAACCCATCTGAGCCTGCAGGAAGCAGAGAAACTCAGAATAGGTTGGATTGAGGAGGTGATTGCGACTCCAGCAGTAAAAAGAAAGAGAGGAGTGGCATGTATCTTCAGTAAGTAATTAGACTTCCAGCTAATAACCCAAGAAAGAGATGTGGAGGGTAGATATTTAATATTAGAAATAGAGATCAATGACTGCCGCTATGTGTTATGTAATCTATATGCACCAAACGAATGCAGGCCATATTTTTGGGATAGGTTATATTCAAAATTAATTAAATCAATAGATGCTCAACTGATTATAGAAGGGGACTTTAATAGTGTACTCGTTCCCCAACTGGATAGACTGAGGACTAGTGGTTCATATAGATCTAGAAAAGAAGCCAAGATACTGACCTCCTTTCTGAAAGGTCTTAAATTAAGGAATATATGGAGAATTCAACACCCGGATGATAAAATGTTTACATGCGAATCTAAAACATTCTGTACATTTTCAAGAATAGATATGTTTCTGGTGACGGAAAGGCTCTTACATTTAGAAATTAAAACAGATATTAAAAACATAGTTCTATCAGGCCATGCCATTATTTCTATGTCTATCCAGTTGGGGAATAAAAGAGACAGTCTATATGCCAAGTTTTTTTTTCCTCCTTTCTGCACTCTAATATGCATTTCAGAAATTGGCTGATCCAAAAATGGAGGGACTCTTCTATTTTAAATAACGAATATTTTGAGGCCGCTAAGGCCTTTTTTAGAGGTGAGATAAAGGCCTATATGTTTAAGAGAAAAAGAAAGCTAAGAGCTAGGGAACTTCAACTAACAAACTATCTTAAAAATAAATGTATAAAATATATCGACAGCCCAAATAGTGATAATTGGGCTATCTATCAAAAGGCTAAAAAAGAAAGGGAATTATTCCTAATCCAAAATCAGTTACAAGAAGATGCCAAAAATAAAGCCACATATGGCATCTTCTCTCCAAAAACAGCAAAAATGCTCGCAAATATCTCCAAAAGTAAGAAAAAAAATAATTACATAGGGTCAATTATATCGGCGGATAAAAAATACACAGCTCCAAAGGATATTAATAGACAATATTATTTATTGTTCCAAAAGATATACTCCCCTGTCAAAGTCAATCAGGAGGCAAAAAACAGGTTCTGGAATAGCATTAAAATCCCAAAAATATCTGCTGCTCAGCTGACCGCAATGAATAATGAGATCACATTAGAGGAGGTTCTTAAGGCCGTTAACGAGTCAGTTTTAGGGAAAGCTCCAGGTCCTGACCAACTGCAGATCGAATTTTATAAAATACTTTTGGAGGAGATAGCCCCTACTTTGACCAAGCTATTTAATAACTATTTTCTTTTACATCTTAAGCCCGCTCAAACCTTTACTGCATCTAATATTACTCTTATCCTAAAAAAAGATAAGGACCCTAACTCTATGGATTCATATAGACCAATTTTGCTTCTCAATAGCGATTATAAAATCTTGGCAAATATATTAGCTTCTCGCCTAAAAAAGATCATAGGAGACGTTATTCACCCAGATCAAACTGGGTTTATCCCATGTAGAACGGAGCAGAAAAATATAAGAAAAGTTATGACGATAATTGAATATATACTATCATCCCATAGGACAGGGTCAGGCACAAAGCAAGATTTTGCCATATTAACGGTTGATGCAGAAAAAGCCTTTGACTCTGTCCTATGGGATCATCTATTAACCACCCTAAATAACTTTGGCTTTAAAGGCAATTTTTATAACTATATTTCCATACTATATCAGAATCCAATCTCATACCTTAGCATAAATAATATTCTCTCTCCCCCTATAACTCTCTGTAAAGGAACAAGACAGGGGTGTCCCCTTTCACCTCTGCTGTTTAACCTAGCTATTGAACCCCTTGCTATCAAGAGTAGAGAAAGACTGGAGGGCATTAAGATTAAACAGTATAAGGTAGTATTATCACTATATGCTGATGACATTTTATTTTTCATAAGGAATTCAATCAAAAATATTCCAGTTCTAGTAGATATTCTAGTGGAGTTTAGTAAATTTGCCGGGTATAAAATAAATCTTAATAAGTCTGAGATCTTATGGATAATAAAAAATAAAAATAGTTTTCTAGAGAATCCTTTTAAATTAACTGATAAATATATCAAATATCTAGGAATAAATCTCTCGAGAAATCCAGAAGAATGGTATGATATAATTTTTTCTTATATATGGAAGAAATGTCAAGCTGAGATGCAGAATTGGAGTAGACTCCCCCTTACACTTTCAGCAAGGATAGCACTAATTAAAATGTGAACACTTCCCAAAATTTTATTTGTTATACAATATATTCCTACATTTATACGCAAGGGAGACATACAAAAATTTAATTCAGGTTGCTCTCGCTTTCTCTGGGCTCCCAAAAAAACGTGAATTGCACTTTCGAGACTAATGCACCCTAAAGATATGGGTGTATTCGCCTTTCCGAACCTGGTAAATTATAATCTGGCATGTTTTGCTAGGATTGCCTTGGACTGGCTAACTACAGCCAACTATGTCACTAGCAGGGAGATAGAGAATATAATATTTCCCTATGCTCTCAAAGCACATCTACACGTCTCCCACCATATAAAGCTACCAGAACCTACACTAAAATATACAATAAATAATGTAATTACAGCATGGCATAAGATTTGTAAGTCTCTGGAGGTAAATCACACTCTCTCCAAATTCTTGCCTAGCAGAGTAAATCCGGAATTTGAAAGCGGTTGTACATCTGCGGCCTTTAGAAAATGGTCAGCAAACAATCTGAATTACTTGACCCAAATGGTAGATCCGGTCTCCAACCATATAAGAAAATTTGAATCCTTAAAGGGACACTGTAACCAAAATTTTTCTTTTGTGATTCAGATTAAGCATGAAATTTTAAGCAACTTTCTAATTTACTCCTATTTTCAATTTTTCTTCATTCTCTTGCTATCATTATTTGAAAAAGAAGGCATCTAAGCTTTTTTTTGGTTTCAGTACTCTGGACAGCACTTTTTTATTGGTGGATGAATTTATCCACCAATCAGCAAGGACAACCCAGGTTGTTTACCAAAAATGGGCCGGCATCTAAACTTACATTCTTGCATTTCAAATAAAGATACCAAGAGAATGAAGAAAATTTGATAATAGGAGTAAATTAGAAAGTTGCTTAAAATTTCATGCTCAATCTGAATCACGAAAGAAAAATTTTGGTTACAGTGTCCCTTTAAGTAAAGAGTTTAACTTAGATAGGAGATCTTTCTTTGCATATTTACAGATCAGACACTTTTATTATAATCAGAAAGTTCCGGAAGGAGATTGCTGGAAATTAGGTCCATTGGATACTATTATTAGCAGATTCTCTAGAGGTGATCATTCCATTGCACCCATCTATAGATTACTAATACTTAAGGAGGCAGAGGCAAGGGTAGACAGTCTTTTTTGTATTTGGAAACTAGATGTCCCTGAAATCGATTCAGACTATTTCCAAATGAGCTTAAATAGGATAAACAACATGGCAATAAGAGAATCACATATGAAACTCTTGAATATAGCCTACCTAACCCCCAGCAGAATGGGTAAATGGAAAGGGGATATAGCATGTTATAGATGCAAATTTCCCTTGGCTGATTTACTCCATGTTTTCTACACATGTCCAAAAACTATTAAATTATGGAAACAAGTGGAGTACTGGCTAAATAGATTTTTGTCTGATAAGGTACTGCTCAGCCCGTTATCTATCTTTTTTCTGGTCCATGACCAGACCCAGAATAAACCCCTGATTAATACTGTAATCTTATTAGTTAGACAAATGATTTTAAAAGTGTGAACAATATGATCCATTAATATTCGAGGAAAAAAAATTAAAAAAACTACCTACAAAAATAAGACAAAGTAATTATGGGCCAGCCCAGAGAGGTTCAGCTACAGCTGTTAGGATACTTTCGTAAGTCACCAGACTTTTTACAATTAATACTTTCAGATAGATATCCCAAATTTTGGAGACAACACTTTTTCTGAGGATGGGGGAAGAGAGCTTGGGAGTCAACTACTTTTTTTTTTTTTCTCTCTCTTTTTTTTCTCTTTTTTCTTTAGAGCAAGGCATTGCTAACTTAGGTTTAGGTTCTTTACAGAGTAAGAAATAAAAGAGTCTTTATACTGTCAGTATGGGTTTTGTGGAGACTATTCTGATTATTCTATTACTCTGTTTCATGAATGCTGTTCCTTGCTCATTTTTCATTTTTCTTTTTGTAAATGTAAACTCCAATAAAAATTATATATATATAAAAAAAAAAAAAATAATAACAATAACTTATGGGCACATCAACAATACTTCAGTGTAATAAGACAAATAACTTTATCCATGGATTTGCTCTCTTTGGTGATTGGAATTTATTTTACATTCCAGCTATCCTGGAGCTTTATCATCTCCATTAACAAACACAAGCTTTGTAAACCTTATCTGTTTTTAATTTGGACTCAAGAAATGTACTGTTTATTTTGTAAACCATACAACACTTACATTTTTTTTTTTTTAAATTAATTTTTTTATTGAGGTTTATACATTGTACAACATAATAAGAAAGATATCAAGTTTGTCTCTTATATTATGAATAAAGATACATTAAGAATAGGACATCTTACAAATTGTGACGAGGCAAGACCATCTACTTGTTTAAAAAGGCATGTGATTAAACATTTTTGCTGATAACAAATGTCTGAAACATAAGTGCAGGAAAATAACAGGTAGAGTGAACTAGACAAACCTGAGTGAGACCTCATTTTTCTTTTAGGATGTGAATATGAAGTAGCTGCTGTCCTGGTCGCTCTTGGACCAGATTTATCGATAGTGTTAGAATAACAGGTGATAGCTACTTAGGACTGAATTATGAATATATAGTTGTAAAGCAAATTGAATTGCAACATGAAATATAAGAGATAGGGGTACAACGGGCCAAAGCCGTTTGTAGAGTTGAGGTAGGGGGGGCGTGTCCTGTTAGTTATATTATGTATATCTAGCGGGGAGTATGATTGTCCATACTGATTCTAGTTGCATAGAAATCTCGGGCCTTATTATATTTTGTGAGAATACACCAATAATGTAGGCTATGACTCATAAGGATACTCTAATGTGCCCACATGTACTTTTGTTATGGCGAATGTGAGGGAGATACCCAGCACTATGCAGCAGTATAAAAACCCATATGGTGGGAAGATATAGTTAGCTTCCTTTCTTGTGTAGAGTAGCGTTGTAGATTGTGGACATATGGCAAAAAGAGGCACCAAAGTAGTGCACAATCACAAGTTGGTGGTAACATCTTATCCCTTTTGGGGTACTATCTAATATAACATAATGATAGGACACTAATGACTGGTACGGGGTAAAGTAGTAACCAAGGTAAACCTATTATAACATTTCAAGGTAGATTGAGGATATCAAGATACTCACATATATAGAGGACCAAACTAGTTTATATATATGTACTGAGAGATATATATTTACATTAACCATCAGCATACAGTGCGGTTTACCCTAGGTAGGTAATTTTGAGGCAAAGGTTATGAGATAGTATCCATTTCTACAATAGCGGGAACCACCGTACTATAAGTCTCTTGAGTCTTACAGAGTTCCATAATGTGTTATGAGCTAGCCTACGGTATGGGAAGGGTGTTGGTGAGATTGAATAAGGACATTAATCTGAAGGGCAGAGAGAGAAAAAAGTACCATTCAAACCAAGCTGCATTATTGTCATAGTGGTGCGTGAGACGTCTCCCAGTTGGGATGAAGACCAGTATGTCTTAGTATAATATGGTCATCCAGCATATAAGGAAAGGTCTATCACAGGGCATATAGTGTAATATAAAAAGTAAGTGAAGTGACACGGTGCTAGTATAACTGTACATGAAAAGAAAAATATAATAGCCTCTAGCTAGCTATGAGTAGTATGTGTATGAGATTAGTCATCAAGAGCTAAATAAAGTGTATCTCAGCAAGAGGAGTCTCAGGGGTATATTATTATGACATTAAATCATCGACAGGACTTAAGAGGGTATTAAGAACTAGTAAATGGTGAGATAAGAGTATTCCAGGTAGTTGGATGTAAGTTAATGAGTGATGAAGTAATTAGTTTAGGCATCATGATAAATATTGTCTCATATTATGGTCACTTAACAGATACAGGAAGGTCTAGCAAGGAGCATAAAATGGAGTATAAAGAGCAAGTGGGATAAAACAGCTACAATATGCAGCAACTTGCATAAAACAAATCTACAGTGAACAATAAGTAGTATATGCATGGGATCAGACATCTAGAGCCTAGTACAGTTTACCGTATCAGAAGGAGTCCCATAAATATGTCTGTGAGTCTATGAAGCATAAAACAATAAAACCTGGATTAGTAACCTTTTCATAGTCCCAGATGTGAAGAAGCCTGATGGAATAGCAGTTGATTATGGCTTCAGCAGTGCAGGCTACGGAAGTCACCCCACTCCTGTCTTTTTGGAGCAGCTTAACAGGGAGTAAGATTCATGCTGCAGTGGGAGTCTGCATGGCGTGTGAGTCTCTGCAGGAGAATTGACTCGTCGGATCCACAACAACACCCTCATTAGCGACTCTATTTTAAAACCGCGTCGTGTCTCATCCAGATCTTCATCCCATGTGGCTGGTCTAGATTCTGCTGGAGTAGTGGTTGGGCCAAGGGTGGCCTTCTGAACTACCGCTGAACGCCCGCTGATGGGATCGCTTACCTTCTCTCTTCCAAGTTGCTCTGGGTTAGTCCCCTCCTCTGTCTCAGACAGCTGGAAGTCTTTTATAGGCATTAGGAGGGAGGCGAGTAAAGCTGTAGAGTCCTCTGTATGACCCGAGAAAGAGGTCACTGAGCAGTCTACAGCAGGCATACGTGGGCTATGTGAAGAGGGACAGTCCTCTCGTGGGGATCTCCATTCCTCTAGCAAAATGTTGCGTAGGTCGTAATAATGGGTGGCCATTTTAGTTTCAAATTCCTGCAATTTGAGAACCATCTCTGCCTCCATTTTTTCCATTTCATTATGCAGATACATGAGCCTTCCTAGTAGTTTCGGGGACAACAAAAAGGACCAGTCAATTAGGAAGGTTAGGAGGGAGGTTAAAAGTTGTTTGATGCGACTTGTTGCTTGATTCTCAGTGGCGTCAACAGGGCATCTTTTGAGAAAAAAGTGGCTGGAATGAATCAAAACTCAGCTTCCCGTGCAAGACATATATTCTAATAGGAGAGATAGAAAGTTTATCTGGAGATATATTGGAGATTAGGTTGTCAAAGGCACGGAGCTCTCAAATGTGCTGCCATCCATGTCTGATGCTAGGACACGCCCCCCCCCCACAACACTTACATTTTATTGCAAATTATATGTACATTGTTTGTGTGGATATATTTTGTTGGCTGATTATATTTACATTGTTGTAATATTAAATGATTGCATTTTTATAGTTCAAGACCATTAGATACTAATTAGGCTGCAGATTGCTGTGCAGAGGTATTTCTCTCCTTCTGTGAGTACTGTATGCATATTGTATTGTTTGAGGAAATATAGGGATCCTATTTTATATCTTTCTGCTTTTAGTATCATTGTCTATAGCACAGAGATCCTTTTTTCTTTTTAAACTAGCTATTAAATGTAACAAATATTTTTCAAAAAATGTCTCATGGCTTCCAAAACATCTCTATTTCTTAAACTGTATATTATTGGGTTTACTAGAGGTACCAAGCCAATGTAAAGCAAGGAAAACAATTTGTCAGTTTCCAATGAATCGTCCGTCTTTGGTTTCATATTCAACCCCAGACAAGTTCCAAAGAAAAGTATAACAACAGTAAGATGTGAGGAACAGCTGGAAAAGGTCTTGTGTTTTCCTACAGATGTTCTGATTTTTAGAATGGTTAATATGATACGGATATAGGATGATAATATAAGAACAAAGAGCAACCAACCTAAGAAAAATTCTATAGCAAAATAATAAGTGACTATAAATGTGATGTCACTGCAGGATATTTTCAGTAATACCATTGAATCACAGAAGATATTGTTGATTTCTTGCTTATTGCAGTATGATAAATTTGACAACATTAGAGCAAAGATCAATGAGTTTAGGAAGCCACCACACCAGCAAGAAGTGATCAGTAGAGCACAATAATTTTTGTTCATGATAAGAGAATAGCGGAGAGGTATACAAATAGCCACATAGCGGTCATAAGCCATACAGCTCAACAGGAAAAATTCAGAATCAATACAGAATCCATACATAAATATCTGTGTTATACATCCTAAGAAAGAAATGCTGGTGTCACCCGTTATCATGATGGCCAACAGCTTTGGGAATAAAGCTGATACATAAATAATGTCTTGGGCTGACAAATTGCACAAGAACAAATACATTGGCTTGTGCAGCTGTGACACCGTACATACAAGTGTGACAATAATCAGGTTCCCAGTCACAGCCAGCACGTACATTAGTAAAATCCCAATAAATACTGAAGGCAGCTCTGTTTCAGAAATCAAAAATATCTCCAGATGGAATTGTCTCAGTGAAGTTTTGTTTTGTAAATTTTCACTTGAGTTGTTTTCTTATAAAAAAAGAAGAAAGGGTTAATCCATTAATATGATTTAGTTTTTCAAACACCTACAGTCTCAATACAATTTCTGTGGGTTTCTAGATATCAAAAACTCTACTGAAAACTATTTTTACTGGAAGAGTCAAACGGATATGAAACCCAAAATGTTCTTATGTCATTCAGACAGAACAAACAATTTAAAAACAATGTTCCATTCTACTTCTATTATCAAATGGGCTTTGTTTCCTTGTTGTTATTTGTTGAAGAGATACCTAGATAACTGTCTGTAGCACTACATGTCAGGAAATAGTGCTGTCATCTTGTGCTCTTGCATATGGATAACATTCTTGTAAAACTGCTGCCATATAGAGCTCTAGCCACATGCACGCTCCTGAGCTTACTTGTTTCCTTATCAACAACAATTACCAAAAGAACAAAGTAAATCTAATAATAGAAGTAAATAAATTATACTGTTGTAAAATGTTACGCTGTGTTGGAATCATAAAATAAAATGTTTGGGTTTCATGTCCCTTTAATGCAGTTTGATTTGGAATGTGAATTCCTTTCTATCTGAGATTTAAGCACCTATTAGATTCCTCATAAATAAGTCATGAGACTGCCCCTCGTAAAGTATCAAGTCAATTTATTTGTATAAAAATGCTTTTTCTATCAAACCATTCAACCTTCTGAATAAATAATTTGCCAATAGTTTGAGAGCTCCCAGAGCATTATTGGATGTATAAGTATATGTGTCAGAGCACCTTGAGCATGGAAGGCAGTTTTGGGGTCTGAACTAAAAAAAGACATTGCAGACGTAGAAAAAGTTAATAGAAGGGCCACAAAACTAATAAGGGGAATGGAGAATTTAAGCTATGAGGAGAGGTTAGCCAAAGATGGCAGAAGCTCTGTTTATTCCAAGAAAATTGCTTGTGACAAGAGATCACAATCTAAGGCGGGAATAAAGGAGATTAAGGGGCATATGTAACAAGGTCTAGCGGACCTGATCCGACACTGTGGATCAGGTCCGCCAGACCTCGCTGAATACGGCGAGCAATACGCTCGTCGTATTCAGCATTGCACCAGCAGCTCACAAGAGCTGCTGGTGCAATGCCGCCCCCTGCAAACTCGCGGCCAATGGGCTGCCAGCAGGAAGGTGTCAATCAACCCAATCGTACTCGATCGGGTTGTATTGTGGCGATGTCTGTCCGCCTGCTCAGAGCAGGCGGACAGGTTATGGAGCAGCGGTCTTTGTGACCACTGCTTCATAACTGCTGTTTCTGGCGAGCCTGCAGGCTCGCCAGAAACACGGGGCATCAAGCTCCATTCGGAGCTTGATACATATGCCCCTTAATCTCCTGAGACGTAAAAGTTTTTTCACTATAAGAGCAATCAAATTGTAGATCTCATTACCCGAGGAGGTAGTAAATGCCAATACCTTAAATACAATTCAAACTCATTTAGATAAATTTCTTGGTAGAAAAAGAATTCGGGGATATGATTGCTTGTTTTAAATGGGACCCTTTTTTGATGGGGTTATACCTTTTGTACCTTTATACTGGGAGCCGTCATATTGGTACATGTGTATTGTTGTATCTAGTGATAGAGGGGCAGAATTATCAAGCTCTGTATCTTTATACTGGGAGCCGTCATATTTGTACATGTGTATTGTTGTATCTAGTGATATAGGGGCAGAATTATCAAGCTCTGTACCTTTATACTGGGAGCCGTCATATTGGTACATGTGTATTGTTGTATCTAGTGATAGAAGCTGTACAGTTTTACAGATCAGTAATAGTGTCAGCTTTACCTAGCACTTAAGGTAAAATCACAGAAAGCAGAATAGTTAAACCTGCACTTTGTGTTTTTACATTGTTTAAAGTAAAATAATAGTTATATAAAAAATGTATCTATCTATCTATCTATCTATCTATCTATCTATATATATATATATATATATATATATATATATATATATAATATACAGTAATGCAGCAATAGACAAAAATACAGCTGACAACAAGTGCACAATACAGCATATTAGGAAGACAACAATTTCACTGATGTGTGAGTGTTCACCACTTCTGTCACAGGGTACAAGTATACTTATGGCAAAGTGTGGGGATGCATAGCTTCAATAAGCAACACTTTGGAGGTATGAAATAAGAAATGACAGTCATGTGATAAATCAAGTGCACCCTCTTTGAATTCAATGGTTTTACATATGGGTACGTAATAACAATCTAGTCCTTAAAAGGTCTAAAAATTAGGTAAATACATCAACAAATGAACAACAGCACAACATATTACACTGTGTCATGATTAATTTACCAAAGATAAAGCCAAAATGGAGAAGCTATGTGTGAAAAACTAAGTACACCTTATGATTCAATAGCTTGTAGAACCACGTTTAACAGCAATAACTTGAAGTAATTGTTTTCAGTTAATTAAGGTTTGTGGGCATTCATTTATGCACAGCTCTCTTAAGGTCCAGTCAAAGTATTTCAATTGGGTTGAGGTCTGGACTTTGACTGGGCCATTACAACACATTGATTCTTTTTTTTTCAACCATTCTGTTATAGATTTGCTGCTGTGCTTGGGATCACTATCCTGTTGCATAACAATTTCAGCCAAGCTTTAGCTGTTATAATGTCAGTATATATCAGGGTTATTCACAATTTATTTGATAATTTATTCTTTAAAATAACCTCCAATTAAAATGCATATACGAAACAATTAAACAGTATTTATTTCTAACGGCTAGATTACGAGTTGCGCCGGATGTCTTGAAGATGGAGCTGCTCCGTGCTGGAAGGACAAAGATAGAAGATGCCGTCTGAAAGAAGACTTCTGCCCGTCTGGATAAAGACTTCTGCCTGCTTGGAGGACCACTTCGGCCGGCTTCTAGGAGGACTTCTGCCCGCTTGGTGGACCTCTTCTGCCAGCTGGATGAGGATAGATGTCTTGTCTTCAGAACAGTAAGTGGATATTCAGGGGTTAGTGATAGGCTTTTTAAGGGTGCATTGGGTGGGTTTTATTTTTAGCTTAGGGTTTGGGCAGGAAAAAGAGCTAAATGCCCTTTTAAGGGCAATGCCCATTCAAATGCCCTTTACAGGGCAATGGGTAGCTTAGGTTTTTTACTTAGGTTTTATTTTGGGGTTTTGGTTGTGTGGGTGGTTGGTTTTACTGTTGGGGGGGTGTTTGTAAATTTATTGCCAGGGAAAAGAGCTTTGATCTTTGGGGCAATGCCCCGCAAAAGGCCCTTTTAAGGGCCATTGGCAGATTATTGTAGACTAGGGGGTTTATTATTTTGGGGGGGTTATTTTGATAGGGATCTTATATTAGGTGTAATTAGTTTAAAATTGTGGTAATTTCTTATTATGTGGTTATTTCTTATTTATTTTCTGTAATTTAGGGGGGGGGTTTGTAACTTAGATACGTTCATTTTATTTAGATAATTTATTTAAATATTTCTTTTGTTAGGTTTTAATTGTAGGACAGGTTAGGGATTTATTTTACAGGTATATTTGAATTTTTTTAACTAGGTAGTTAATACATAGTGAAAAACTATTTAATAACTAATCTATCTAGTTAAAATAAATACAAAGTTACCAGTAAAATAAATATAAAACATAAGATAGTTACAATATAATGAATATTTATATTTTAGCTATTTTATGTTTTAGTTTACAGGTAAGAATTTAGTTTTAAATAGGAATAATGTATCTATTCATTGTAACATTTATTTGTAGTTAGTGTAATCATTTTAAAATTAGTGGGTGTTAGGGTTAGTGGTAGGGTTAGACTTAGGGTTAGGTTTAGGGGTTAATAACTTTAGTATAGTAGCGACAATGTTAGGGATGGCAGATTAGGGGTTAATAAATAATATTAATCTAGGTAGTGGCGGTGTTAGTGACGGCAGATTAGGGGTTAATAATATTAATCTAGGTAGGGACGGTGTTAGTGACTGCAGATTAGGGGTTAATAAGTGTAAATAGGTAGCGACTATGTTAGCGACAGCAGATTAGGGGTTAATAATAATAGGTGAGTGGCGACGATGTTGGATTTGGCAGATTAGGGGTTAATAAATTTAATATAGGCAATGTTAGGGGCAGCAGATTAGGGGTGTTTATGTTAGGGTGTTAGGTGTAAACGAAGATTCCTGTTTCCCCATAGACTTTCATGGGGCTGCATTATTGAGCTTTATGCTTTTTTTCAGCCGTCTCTCCCCATTAAAGTCTATGGGGAAATCCTGCATGAGCACATACAGGCAGCTCACTGCTGACTTATGCAGCGCTGTTATTGGAGTGAGGTATGGAGCACAATTTTGCTCTATGCTCACTCCTGCCATAATAACGCCAGGTTGCTGAAAACCCGTAATACCAGCGCTGCAGGTAAGTGAGCAGTGTGAATAACTTGCAAGTTAGCAACGCTCCCCTTATAACGCACAACTCGTAATCTGGCCGTAAATTTTTTGCGATAAATTAAAATGATAGACACATTGAATTATATTTATAGACCAGGTTATGAATCAAATGATACACACTTATGCTGTTATAATATTCTTTGTAACGCAAACCAAATTTACCTTTATAATTATCTTTACTCCCTATAATCTCCCAAATCAGAGTTGCATTAAAATACCACAATGAGATACCAAGATACTTCTGTTATTAACCAATAACTCTAGTACAGTGTCCAATACGGATTAACAACTTACTATGATTAATTAATAACTACCAGGGATTTAATCACAAAAAACAGTTTATGTACAGTTCTGAAACAGTTCACTATAATGACTGACATAAAGCTGGAGTGTAAAAACCTGTCTAGCAAATAAATTAATTTCCTAGCACCAATGACTAGTTAAAACTAGTCAAAAAGGTTTGAAGAAAAAATGGATATAATCAGAGCACTCAGTAACTACTAAATTATGAAAATTCAGTGTGTAAGTTAAATGGCTGAGTTCGAGCCAATAGATAATAAAACATAACTTTTAATATTAAATGGTAAAATAAAGGGGGGGAACTTCCGGGTGGCGGCCATGATAGGCTGCTTTTTTCCACGCTGCTCCTGCATCCTACCTATCTTTAATTGAAATAACCCTCTAAACAGCTTGAATAATGTCCAACTATACAGATCTATAAACAGTTTGAGAACCTGCATCTGACGAGCCTAATATCGTCAAAACAACTGCAGTTTTGAGCGCCCAGAGCAGCTTGGAAGGTTAAGGCCTTCTTATTATACCCCCCGGCGAGGCACACCAGTGCCTTGTCATTAAGTAGCACAGAGTGTCAAACACTAAGATCACTTAAGATTACTCAACTTTATTCTCACCACACTGCCCTCAAAAGCCCACCATGGAGGACTCTGAAGTTAAAGCCGTTCTGGAAGATCTGAGTCGCCTACTTAAATCATACCTAACTGCTTTTGATGCAACACCTCAGGAAGAACCTAATGGCCGCTACGATTTCGTTATAGACCAGCCTACCACTACCGAATCATCAACTCTTGCAGAGGGAGTGGGGCCCTTTAGGGCCCGAGTGCCCATCACCCATCTGCATAACACCACCGATAGCTGCTGAGGCTGGATTTGAGAAGCCGGAGGCATGGTGTGGCGGGGCAGTTAACGGACAAGTGGACATTCTTATGGGACTCTGTGTGCCGCTAGCAAGCGCAATAAAATCTGCACCTGCGGGCTGCTCCCCCCCGTGCTACCAAAGGAAGCCATCACGTCTATCCCTACAAGCATCTTCACCGGAGTCTTTCTTAGAGACATTACGCTCGCATTGTCACAATCGCTACCCTCCTCAGGGCTAGACTCCCACAGCTGGACTGTCACCTTGTGGGGACTTTCATCCTAGTGCTAGCGCGAAGGACTGTAGTTACAGAGCAGGGGCGACTAGTTAGTCCATACTGTGAGGCCTTGACCTGCTGCACTTTCCCCAAATATCGCTTCTCTCCAGAGAAAGCTGGAGTCAGGTAAATGCTGCCCCATCCCTGAACTGACATTGTATATCTGGATTACTTTAATGTTGTGGACAGAGTGATTTCAGCAACTCGTACTAGAAGTCTGGTTAATTTATTTTCTTTTATTTACTTTTTTTTTCTTCTTTCTCCCTATAGCCAGGCTGTGTTAATGCATGTGATGATTGTCCTTTTTGAGGGGGTTACCTTGGTTTATTTTTTTTTAAACACGGTTAATATACCCTCATAACCTGGGTTAAGTTTTTCTAGTTTTAGCTAGTTATTTAGTTAATACAATAAATAGTTTATATGTTATCAGTAGATTGAATGCCTATAGTAGATATATCCGCCATGTCCAACTAAGAATAGTTAAATATATGTCCCCCTTATAGAGCTGCTCCTAGGTTAATACTCCATGAAAACTTGTGGCTGTGTTTTTGCCAGCGGCCAAGGCAGAAACTATAGTTCACGCTCTAACAGTCAGCCCTATGTCCCTAGTTTCCTACATTACTGTAGGCCTTTACTACCTTATAGGGCTATTACATTCCAAGTATAAATATAAAGTACTCACGTTTGTCTAAGCCCAGCCTATGCACTCAAATACTGGTATGATTATTCTCATGCACTGTTGACGTTGAATTCCTATTACTTACTGCTTATACTTTGAGCGCATATATTTTTATGATTTGCTAACTATTAAGAGTTGTATTCACCCAACTTGCAAAATGTCTAGACTCCTGTAATATTTATACCTACACTCCCAACTGAGAAGCCATAACCTAGCTTCACTCTGGCCTGGCCTATGTCAGGAACTTTCTAGCATAGTCTTTTGTGTCTCATAAGCTTATGATTATTTGCAGTTTGCAGCTTAGACATATATAAGTGAATGTGTCCACTTTATTCTAATTATAAATCCTAATATATACCCCCCTAGTATCTATCATACTGTATTGTTTATTTGTGAAGCTAAAATTTAATCGTACTGTGATCTGGTTTATTTCAAGAGCTTCCTAAGGTACCTATTTATGCCCTATCAGTTTATGTACCTGCTTTTCCGTTGCTGAGCATGAAGCAAAGAGCAAAATACATATGAGTTCCTAATAGTACAATCATCTGCTGCATAGGCTTTTGTAAGTGAGGGCGCCCATACCATCTTATCTTATTGTTGTGTAATCTTTTCATACCTTCTTATTATTTATCTTACCATATTGATATACTCAAGCATGTTTTATAGCTCTAAAAAAAGGTACCTATTTATGCCCTATCAGTTTATGTACCTGCTTTTCCGTTGCTGAGCATGAAGCAAAGAGCAAAATACATATGAGTTCCTAATAGTACAATCATCTGCTGCATAGGCTTTTGTAAGTGAGGGCACCCATACCATCTTATCTTATTGTTGTGTAATCTTTTCATACCTTCTTATTATTTATCTTACCATATTGATATACTCAAGCATGTTTTATAGCTCTAAAAATATTATAGAACCTATATTTACTCAAGCATGTTTTACTCTTTATCTCTCCCATGATATCCATTCATCCAAGCATGTTTTATAGCTCTAAAAATATTTTAGAACCTGTATTTTCTCAAGCATGTTTTATAGCCTTAAAAACATTATAAAACCTGAGGTTCAGTTGAGATCCATAAGTGGTCTCATTAGTTTCATTGTACCTTCCACTGTTTTATTTTGCATGTTGTGGGGTCCAAAAGTGGCCTCTGTTGTGGAGGAGAAGGTCCATAACTTTGCTGGCATTTCTTTATGTATTATGTACTTGAATTTATTTCTGTATACCTTGCTTGTATGACATTTCTTAAAACCTCAATAAAAAAAATAAAAACAATTGGTAAAATAAAGGTGGTGAAAAACATTCACATTCACACAGTGCATTCTAAAATCAATTAAAAATAGTAAGAGATGAATGCTATCATGCCTAGGTATATACCATGTAATGTGAGTTAAATGGGTACGTCTGGCAGGGAAGCACCCAAAAATGCTCATCTACAAAGAGGATTAACCTCACACTAGTAAAAACTATACAGGACTATACAGGACTATGAACACAAGTTTAAAATACAAAGTACGCTCTTTAATATTACTAACTGTAATCTAACTATTGTCTTAAAATGCCTTTGATTATACGTTACCAGATCACCAGTTTGAGAGTTCAATTAATATCCAAATATGTCTATCGTCATATGTTCCAGGGGAATTATACACATTTGTAAGAGAATTAATCTTGGTAGTCTCTTATCCACAAAGAGTGTCCCAACGTTTTTGTCTTACAGAAAATTGTGTCCGCACATTGATCTTTCTATAAGCAAAGATGGTAGCAAGCAGGATTGCAAAGTAGTTACCAACCAAAAATTTTCTACCAAGCTCCCATTTTTTCTCTCTGTGCTGAGTTTTGTCTGGGACAGAAACTCCTCCCCATGTCTTAATCATTTTATAGATTTGGAAACACCCTTCTCTCTGATTGGCTACTTGGAAATTTCATTTTCAACATCTAAATGCCTTTTGGCTGTTATATTGGATTAAGGCCATCTGGGGCATCAGACAAAAACAAACAGTTTAATTTTCAACACTGCTATACAGTAAATATAGTTATTTCATATATTTTTACCAAATGCCTATTTTTCTATACTTTTAATCTACTAGTTTTAATAATTATATAATCCATATACAGTCCATTTAATATAATTTACTCTCAGTATTTTCGTATTAAACATGATATATTTCTCATAATATTTTAGAAAATGCCTTTAAAGTGGCATTTAATTATTATCCCATATAAAATACAAATATAGCACATTTCACATTCAATACATTTCTTGATAGAGTTATTTTTAGTGTATGAATAACACAATTTATATATAATTTCTGGACAATTTGCTGTTTTCTCCTCGGTCTGAAATGAAAGAAACAGTGTTGTTATTCGGAAGTAAGTTGGTTAAAGACTTAAACTAGACAGTTTTATATTCTGCTATTTAAAATCTAAGTTGTCACCAAGTCTAGTGAACAGGCAATCCTGTGTATCCACTCAGCAGGTATCAATTTGAATTGAAGCGTGAATGGTCACCTTTCCACAACATTTTTCACTTGGCTCTGACTTCTAGGATCTCTTCTTCTTACAAGGGAGTCTAGTGATCTGATAGGAAATCTTATTAGACATTCCCAGGTAGTGATCAAAACGTCTTTTGAAGTGATCTTTCTAAGATCATTTGAAAACAATTCCTTTGATGAATGTTAAAGTGCCATCTGGAGTTTTACAGATAAAATAAAATGTTTTGTTCTACACAACCATGTTTCAGCACAAGAGGGGGTTTGTTTTAAAAACAGTTTCACAAATTAAAATGAATCAATTGGTGTACACAACCATATATATAATTTAATTTAATAGCATTCACAGATATCCTGACATAAATCCCCCTTCCAATTTTTAATGGATGTAGGAAACATGTATTGGAATTGGCTTACAGTCAGTGGTATTTGAGAATGTATTGACAGTATGCATCATAGACAGTCTTCTATGAAGAGAGTCCGTTATTTTTGAGATTTTTAGTGTATTTGGGGATATGACACTTCATTCTTCCTCTATGACTTGTAGTTGGGATCTAGGAAGGCACGCTCGCAAATGATTAATATGGACCCATTTATCCATAAAGTATAATTTTTAGGTATCTTAATCTTATAGGCAACTGGAGATATTTTGTCCATAATGACAAAAGGACCCTTCCATGATGGAAGACATTTCTTTTCCTTAACCTTATCTCTTCCGAAGTTATAAAGATAAACTTTATCATTTATTTCATATTCCTTTTTGGACGTTTTGAGATCATAATAGGTTTTAGTGGCAGTTGCAGCTTTTTCTAAGATCCCTTGAGCAAATGCAAAGGCATATTGCAGGTGCTTCCTTAGGTTCTCCACATATTGATGCGTATTGGCAGCATTTATTAAGTTCTGCTCTGATGTACGGTACAGTAGATGCTGAGGTAGAACCATTCTTCTATCAGTCATCAATTCAAAAGGTGAATCTTAGTAGCACTACTTGGAGTTGCTCTTAATGCCATTAGGACTAGAAGTAATTTTATATCCCAGTCTTTACCTGTGGCACGCACAAACTTTTTGAGGATTTTAACAATGGACTGGTTGTAACGCTCTACACCACCACTTGAGGCAGCTCTATAAGCAATATGGAGCTTCCTTTTAATGCCTAGTATTTTCCACATCTTGGTCATCACTTCGCTAGTGAAGTGGGTCACCCAATCGGATTTAAATCTCTGGGGTAAATCTGGAAAACACATGGTTGATGAGTAATGCTGTGCATGTTTCAGCACTATTGTTAGGCGCAGTGATGCACTCTACCCATTTAGTGAACAGGCATGTTACTGTTAACATGTATTTGTTACCTCTAGATGACCTAGTTACTGGACCAATAAAATCAATTTGTATATCTGACCATGGCATTACCATCCCCCTTTTCTGCAATGGTTCCCTATGCATTTGTGAAGTGGGTTGGAGCTGTGGACAGATTAAACAAACTTGACAGTAGGTTTGAACATCTTTCAACATATATGCGGCCAAAAGGCGTAGTCACACAATATTTCACATGTGAATTTGGCACCACCATGACCATATGTGGGAGCATCATGGGCATGTTGAAGCATGAGACCTCTGAACTTTGTAGGTACCACCCATTGCTGGATGCCAGTTTTGAAGGTTCTAATTAACAAACCATCCTGTAACTTGAATTTTGATTTGGACATCATCAAGATTCTAATATTTTCCTTGCCAATACCATCCTCTTTTGAGATGGGGTTGCTTTCAGGATCTTCTATTTGGTTATAGAAGATGCCTACAATGGTGTCTTCTTTTTTACTAGTGATCAGGTCTTCACTAGGAGAATCCTGACTCAATTTTACCAGGTTAGACTCACTTTGTTGTTGTATGTATATTGTCATATGTTTCAGGGGAATTATGCACATTTGTAAGAAAATTAATCTTGGTAGTCTCTTATCCACAAAGAGTGTCCCAACATCTTTGTCTTACAGAAAATTGTGTCCGCACACTGATCTTTTTATAAGCAAAGATGGTAGCAAGCAGGATTGCAAAGTAGCTACCAAACAAAAATGCTCTACCAAGCTCCCTTTTTTCTGTGCTGAGTTTTGTCTGGTCTTAATCATTTGATAAATTTGGAAACACCCTTCTCTGATTGGCTACTGGGAAATTTCATTTTCAACAGCCAAATGCCTTTTGGCTATTATACTGGATTTAGGCCATCGGGGACATCAGACAAAGACAAACAGATTAATGTTCAACACTGCTCTACAGTAAATATAGGCCTTACATATATTTTTTATCAAATGCCTATTTTTATATACTTTTAATCTCCTAGTTTTAGTAATTATATGTTCCATATACGGTCATTTTAATATAATTTATTCTGAGTATTTCCATTTTAAACATGATATAATTCTCATAATATTTTAGAAAATGCCTTTAAAGTTGTATTTGATTTTTATCCCATATAAAATACAAATATAGCACATTTCACATTCAATACATCTCTTGATAGTGTTATTTTTAGTGTATGAAAAACACAATTTCAGAAGAGAGAGAACAGCACTCCTGAGATAGAACAAAAGCTAGAATAACTTCCATGCCTGTTCATTTCCATTGCAACTCAGGGTGCGCGTTCTTTTAGCAAACGATTCCATTTCACAGAGAAAAAATATCCTGTAGCATATCAGTCTGATCCTGCCCAATGACAGTCCAGCACTGAAACACCAGGCAATTCCTCTCTGAACAAGAGAAACAACAACCTCAGACAATCGTTTCTGCCTTCTGTGGGCCTTGTCAGTGAGGAGCAGCTGTATCTTTCTAAGGACATGTGTGCAAGGAGTCCACATCTGGTTTCCCCCATTTCTCTTAGGGAGACCCAAGTATGCTACAGGATATTTTTTCACTGTGAAGGGGCATAGAGTGCTAAAAGAATGTGCTGTGCACTCTAAGTTGCAAATAAAAATGAACAGGCATGGAAGTTATTCTAGCTTTTGTTCTATCTCAGGAGTGTTCTCTCTCTCTTTTGACATTTATGTAAATTACTCTTGGATTACCCTAAGAGTAATGGGTAAACCAGATGTGGACTCCGTGCACACATGCCCTTAGAGAGATACAACTGCACCTTACTGGCGAGGCCCAAAGAAGGCCGGAACGATCGTCTGGGGTTGTTGCTTCCCTTGTTCAGAGAAGAATTTCCTGGTATTTCTGCGCTGGACTGTCAAGAAAGATAATTAAAAAGTGTATGCATGAAAAAGGAAAGAAAATTGTTTGTATGGCAAGATTGGAGAAAATGGAAAAGGATGAGTCTTGTAGTAAATATTTTTTTTTAAGAAAGCTTTTGAAGGAAAGACTGGTTTTGTTTGTGTTTTTGTTAAGGATGAGTGTGAAATTGATGGTATGTATGGTGTTTTGTGTGAAGTTCGTGAGTTTTATAGTGAGCTGTATAAAGAAAAGACGAGAGATGTTTTATTTTATTTGAAAAGGATTTGTTAGAAGACTGAGGGGCCTAGTTATCAAGCCGTCAACCTCAAATACGCTGGAATTCCGCAGCGTATTTGTGGCGAGGCAGATTCGCCTTAGTTATCAAAGGCCGTAAACTTTGATCTGCCGGAGTCAGTCCGACACAGATCGATTCTTACATCACTACAGATGTTCCGCACACAAGTACGGCACAATCTGACTACTTTTGCTAGTTATCAAAAAACTAGCAGGTACGCTCGGCACTTTTCCGGCCCACCGTACCTGGTTTTCAATCCGCCACCCTGGAGGCAGCGGATCCCATAGGAATCAATGGGAGTCTGACCATAGCGAAAGTACAAGTTCGCTGCTGCCAGACATCCCATTGATTCCTATGGGAGCTGTCTACACCTAACACCTTAACATGTACCCCGAGTCTAAACACCCCTAAGCTGTCCCCCCCTACACTGCCGCAACTAAATAAAGTTATTACCTCCTAAACCGCCACTCCCGGAGCCCACCGCAAGCTACTCTATACATATTAACCCCTAAACCGCCGCTCCCGGATCCCACCGCAAGCTACTCTATACATATTAACCCCTAAACCGCCGCTCCCGGAGCCCATTGCAAGCTACTCTATACATATTAACCCCTAAACCGCCGCTCCTGGAGCCCACCGCAACTATAATATATGTATTAACCCCTAAACCGCCACTCCCTGACCCCGCCGCAACTATAATAAATGTATTAACCCCTAAACCGCCGCTCCCGGACCCTGCTGCAACCTATATTAAATTTATTAACCCCTAATCTGCCCCCCCTACACCGTCTCCACCTATAATACATTTATTAACCCCTATCCTGCCCCCCACTACACCGCCGCCATGGTAATAAATGTATTAACCCCTAAACCTAAGTCTAACACTAACCCTAACACCCCCCTAACTTAAATATTAATTAAATAAATCTAAATAATATTTCTATTATGAACTAAATTAATCCTATTTAAAACTAAATACTTATCTTTAAAATAAACCCTAATATAGCTACAATATAAATAATAATTATATTGTAGCTATCTTAGGATTTATTTTTATTTTACAGGTAACTTTCAATTTATTTTAACTAGGTACAATAGCTATTAAATAGTTATTAACTATTTAGTAGCTTACCTAGCTAAAATAAAGAGAAAATAACTTGTAAAATAAAAACTAACCTAAGTTACAATTACACCTAACACTACACTATACTTAAAACTAAATACTTACCTGTAAAATAAACCCTAAGATAACTACAATATAATTAATAATTACATTGTAGCTATCTTAGGATTTATATTTATTTTACAGGTAACTTTGTATTTATTTTAGCTAGTTAGAATAGTTATTAAATAGTTATTAACTATTTAA
Organism: Bombina bombina; assembly: GCF_027579735.1. Classification (NCBI taxonomy): domain Eukaryota; kingdom Metazoa; phylum Chordata; class Amphibia; order Anura; family Bombinatoridae; genus Bombina; species Bombina bombina. The sequence continues at coordinate 611,754,609 of NC_069505.1, read as the reverse complement.
TAACTACCTAGCTAAAATAAATACAAAATTACCTGTAAAATAAATCCTAACCTATGTTACAATTAAACCTAACACTACACTATCATTAAATAAATTAACTACAAATAACTACAATTAAATACAATTACATAAACTAACTAAAGTACAAAAAAAAAGCTAAGTTACAAAAAATAAAAAAATAGGTTACATACATTTAAAAAATATTACAACAATTTTAAGCTACTTACACCTAATCTAAGCCCCCTAATAAAATAACAACCCCCCCCCCAAAATAAAAAAATGCCCTACCCTATTCTAAATTAAAAAAGTTCAAAGCTCTTTTACCTTACCAAACCTTAAAAGGGCCATTTGTGGGGCATGCCCCAAAGAATTCAGCTCTTTTGCCTGTAAAAGAAAAATACAACCCCCCCAACATTAAAACCCACCACCCACATACCCCTAATCTAACCCAAACCCCCCTTAAAATAACCTAACACTAATCCCCTGAAGATCATCCTACCTTGAGTTGTCTTCACTCAGCCGAGCAGCGATGGAACCGAAGAGGAGACCCGGAGCGGCAGAAGTTATCCTCCAAGCGGCGCTGAAGAAATCTTCCATCCGATGAAGTGATCCTCCAAGCGGCGCTGAAGAAGTCTTCCATCTGGGCGATGTCATCTTCCAAGCGGGGTCTTCAATCACCATCTCGCCGATTTTTCCTACCTTAATTCCGATTGGCTGATAGAATCCTATCAGCCAATCGGAATTGAAGGGACGCAATCTTGGATGACGTCCCTTAAAGGAGCCTTCATTCGTCGGTAGTCCGTCGGGAAAGAAGGATGTTCCGCGTCGGCGGGATGGTGATTGAAGACCCCGCTTGGAAGATGACATCGCCCGGATGGAAGACTTCTTCAGCGCCGCTTGGAGGATCACTTCATCGGATGGAAGATTTCTTCAGCGCCGCTTGGAGGATAACTTCTGCCGCTCCGGGTCTCCTCTTCGGTTCCATCGCTGCTCGGCTGAGTGAAGACAACTCAAGGTAGGATGATCTTCAGGGGATTAGTGTTAGGTTATTTTAAGGGGGGTTTGGGTTAGATTAGGGGTATGTGGGTGGTGGGTTTTAATGTTGGGGGGGATGTATTTTTCTTTTACAGGCAAAAGAGCTGAATTCATTGGGGCATGCCCCACAAATGGCCCTTTTAAGGGCTGGTAAGGTAAAAGAGCTTTGAACTTTTTTAATTTAGAATAGGGTAGGGCATTTTTTTATTTTGGGGGGTTTGTTATTTTATTAGGGGGCTTAGATTAGGTGTAAGTAGCTTAAAATTGTTGTAATATTTTTAAATGTTTGTAACCTATTTTTTTATTTTTTGTAACTTAGCTTTTTTATTTTTAGTACTTTAGTTAGTTTATGTAATTGTATTTATTTGTAGTTATTTGTAGTTAATTTATTTAATGATAGTGTAGTGTTAGGTTTAATTGTAACTTAGGTTAGGATTTATTTTACAGGTAATATTGTATTTCTTTTAGCTAGGTAGTTATTAAATAGTTAATAACTATTTAATAACTATTCTAACTAGCTAAAATAAATACAAATTTACCTGTAAAATAAATATAAATCCTAAGATAGCTACAATGTAATTATTAGTTATATTGTAGTTATCTTAGGGTTTATTTTACAGGTAAGTATTTAGTTTTAAATAGGAATAATTTATTTAAGTATAGTGTAGTGTTAGGTGTAATTGTAACTTAGGTTAGTTTTTATTTTACAGGTTAATTTCTCTTTATTTTAGCTAGGTAAGCTATTAAATAGTTAATAACTATTTAATAGCTATTGTACCTAGTTAAAATAAATTGAAATTTGCCTGTAAAATAAAAATAAATCCTAAGATAGCTACAATATAATTATTATTTATATTGTAGCTATATTAGGGTTTATTTTAAAGGTAAGTATTTAGTTTTAAATAGGATTAATTTAGTTCATAATAGAAATATTATTTAGATTTATTTAATTAATATTTAAGTTAGGGGGGTGTTAGGGTTAGTGTTAGACTTAGGTTTAGGGGTTAATAATTTTATTACAGTGGCGGCGGTGTAGTGGGCGGCAGGATAGGGGTTAATAAATTTATTTTAGGTGGCGACAGGGTAGGGGGGGCAGTATAGGGGTTAATAAATTTAATATAGGTTGCAGCAGGGTCAGAGAGCGGCAGTTTAGCGGTTAAGCTATTTATGTAGTTGCGGCGAGGTGCGAGATCAGCAGGATAGGGGTTAATAACTTTATTATAGAGGGCGACGGTATAGGGGGGGCAGGATAGGGGTTACTAGGTATAATGTAGGTGGCGGTGGGCTCTGGGAGCGGCGGTTTAGGGGTTAATACATTTATAAGAGTTGTGGCAGGGTCTAGGAGTGGCGGTTTATGGGGTTAATACATTTATAAGAGCTGCGGCGGGTCTAGGAGAGGCAGTTTAGGGGTTAATACATTTATAAGAGTTGCGGCAGGGTCTAGGAGCGGCGGTTTAGGGGTTAATACATTTATAAGAGTTGCGGCAGGGTCTAGGAGCGGCGGTTTAGAGGTTAGTAACTTTATTTAATTGCGGGGGGCTCCGGGGGTGCCGGTATAGGGGGTGGAACAGTGTAGTTTAGTGTGGGTGCTTGGTGACAGGCTAGCAAGAAAGCTGTAAAAAAGCTAAAGTGCAGCGAGATCGGATGAGTGATAACTCTCACTGTCCACTGCTCATCGCACCGTACTTGGTGCGCAGCTTTTTGACAGCTTTTTTGATAACTTAGGTGAATTTTTGCAGGTCCGCGGCAGCGATGTGAGGCGAGCTTAGGCGGGCGTATTGGGCCGGCGAAGGCAGGAAAAGCAGACACGGTGATAACTAGGCCCCATTGAGGTTAAGTTGGAAAAATATGATAATGATTTGTTAGAAAGGGATATAAGTTTGAATCAGATTGCAGAGGTTGTTAGGAGTTTTAAGAATGGGAAGGTACCTGGTTGTGATGGTTTGCCTGTTGAATTTTATACTTGTTTTTGGAATTTGATTGGGTTGGATATGTTGGATGTTTGTAAGTTTGTTTTGAGAATGAATGTTTTGCCTGTTTCAATGAGGAAAGGTTTGATTGTTTTGTTATTTAAAAAGGGTGATAAGAGAGATTTGATGTATTATAGGCCGATTATGTTTTTGCATGTTGACTATAAGGTTATCGCAAAGGTGCTCGCAAATAGAATATGTGAAGTGATTAGTAATTTTGTGGGTGAAGAGCAAGTGTGTGCTGTTCCTGGGCGTCAGATTTCTGAAAGTTTGTTGTTACTACGTGATGTATTGTGGTATGTGAGGGAGAGGATGAGGTCTGTTGCTATTGTGTATTTTGAAAAAGCGTATTATAGAGTAGTGCATGATTTTATGTTTCATGTTTTAGAACGTTTAGGTTTTTCTGGTAAGATTATTGGATGGTTTAAATGTTTTTTTTGTGATATTGTGAGTCAAGTTCAGGTTAATGGTTTTTTAACTGAGGAATTTTGTGTTAAAGGTTGTCCTTTGTCTCCTGTGTTATTTGTATGTGTCATTGAGCCATTGCTAATTAGTTTGAGGAAGGATAAATTAGTTAGAGGTGTGACTGTTCCTGGCAGTAATGGAAGGTGTTTGAAAGTGAATCGGTATATGGATGACGTGAGTGTGGTATGTGAGACTCAGGCTGGTTTGAGGAGGGTGAAAATTTTTTTTGAATGTTTTTGTATGGCAAGTGGTTTCAGAATTAATTGGAATAAGTGTAAAGTTTTTGGTAATGATAGGGAGATTGATTCCTGTGGATGGCCTGTGACTGATGGTGCAATTGAGGTGTTGAGTGTGAAATTTGATGTGGATTTCAAAGGCTTGGAAAGTTGGGAGAATGTTTTTGATAAAGTGAGTAGAAAACTTCAGTTTTGGTCTTTAAGGAATTTATCTTTGGAAGAAAAAATGTTAGTTATTAAATCGATTTTGAAACCTATTATGTTATATTTAGCGTTAGTTTTTCCGCCTCCTGAGAGGATTTTTCAGACACTTTTGAGAGTGTTGTTTTCTTTTTTCTGGAGTTCTGGTATGGAGCGTTTGAAATGAGATGGTGTTGTTAAGAGTAAGAATGTTGGTGGTAAGGGTTTTCCAAATGTGGAGAGACTTTTGGCTGTGAAATATATTAGTAGGTGTGTAGTTCTGAGTGGTAAGGATAGCATGGCTGGTTGTATGGTAAAGTATGGTTGTGGAAATGTTTTAAGACGATATGGTTTGTTTGAGATTGATAGAAAGAAACCGGTATGTTTTGCTGTTCCGTGGTTTTATGTAAGGGTGGAATGTTGGATTAAAAATATGGTTTGGAGAATGTTAGTAGGGAAATGTGGTGTGAAAACAGAATGGTATTGAAAATGTTGGAGAAGAAGGAAGGTCTTGAGTTGATTGGGGGTTTGAATGAGAATGAAAGTGTGTTGGTATGGAAAAATGTGTGTAATAAGCATTTGATGAATAGGCAGAAAGATATTAGTTGGATGAGTATGCATAAGTGTTTGCCAACAAGGGATTTTCAGAGAGTGCGTTGTTTAGTTGCTTCAGAAGTGTGTCCTAGAGATGGTTGTTGTCAAATTGAGAGTGTTATTCATTTGTTTTGGAATTGTGAGTATGCTAGGGATGCTTGGAGAAGTTTGAGTAGGATGATTAAGGGTCTGACTGGAGTGCAGTTTTTTACTTTTAATATGAGGATGTATGGTTTGTGTGAAGTAGTGTGGATAAGGAGAAAGCAAGATTGATATGGTTGTTTGCATGTTGTGTGAAGGAGGCATTGTGGGATGTGTAATATATTGATTTTTAAGAAAGAGGTAGTTACTGTAGGTGATTGTGTGCGTATGATCCGTAGAAAGTTGGTTTTGTATTTTTCTTTTAATAGGAGGCGATATGGGGAATTAGATTCTGAAGGCATCTGGAAGACAAAGAAGTGGAAGAATTGGATTTTTTATTTTCAAGCTTGTTTTTGTCTGTATTTGACTTATGTTAAATTTTATTCTGTGTGATTATTTAAGTTTTATGTTTGCATTTTGAATTCTTTCTAAAGAAAAAAGTTTGGGTCAATATTTCAGTTGTTTTGTAACAAGAGATATATTGTGTTTGCATTTGTTATTATGATTTTATTTTGTATATATGCATATATGATCATTTTTCTAATAAAATAATTATGAAACGATCGTCTGGGGTTGTTGCTTCCCTTGTTCATAGAAGAATTGCCTGGTATTTTGGCACTGGACTGTCATTGGGCAGGGTCAGTCTGATATGCTAAAGGATATTTTTTCACTGTGAAGGGGCATAGTGTGCTAAAAGAACGTGCACCCTGAGTTGCAAATAAAAATGAACAGGCATGAAGTTCTTATAGCTTTTATTCTATCTCAGGAGTGCTGTTCTCTCTCTCTCTCTTTTGACATTTATGCAAATCTCTTGGGTCACCCTAAGAGTAATTTGTAAGCCAGACGTGGAGCCCTTGCACACTTGCCCTTAGATACAACTGCACCTCACTGACGAGGCCCATAGAAGGCCGAAACGATTGTCTGGGGTTGTTGCTTCCCTTGTTCAGAGACGAATTGCCTGGTATTTCAGCACTGGACTGTCATTGGGCAGGATCAGACTGATATGCTACAGGACATTTTTTCACTGTGAAGGGGCATAGTGTGCAAAAACAACGCGCACCTTGAGTTGCAATATAAATGAACAGGCATGGAAGTTATTCTAGCTTTTTTTTCTATCTCAGGAGTGCTGTTCTCTCTCTCTTTTGAAAAACACAATTTATATATAATTTCTGGACAATTTGCTGTTTTCTCCTTGGTCTGAAATGAAAGAAACAATGTTGTTATTCGGAAGAAAGTTGGTTAAAGACTTAAACTAGAGAGTTATATATTCTGCTATTTAAAGTCTAAGTTGTCACCAAGTCTAGTGGACAGGTGATCCTGTGTATCCACTCAGCAGGTATCAATTTACATCAAAGTTTGAATGGTCACCTTTCCACAAAATTTGTCACTTGGCCCTAACTTCTATGCTCTCTTCTTCTTACAAGGGAGTCTAGTGATCTGATAGGAAATCTTATTACACATTTCCAGGTAGTGATAAAAAGGTATTTTGAAGTGATCTTTCTAAGATAATTTGAAAACAATTCCTTTGATGAATGAGAGAGGGGGGCTTGTCTGTTAAAGTGACATCTGGAGTTTTATAGATAAAATGAAATATTTTGCTCTACACAACCATGTTTCCGCACAAGAGGGGGTTTGTTTTAAAAACAGTTTCACAAATAAAAATGAATCATTTGGTGTACACAACCATATATATATATATATATATATATATATATATATATATATATATATATATATATATATATATATATATATATATATATATATATATATATATATATATATATATATATATATATATTATATATATTATATATATATATAAATATATATATATATATATATATATATATATATATATATATATATATATATATATATATATATATATATATATATATATATATATAAAAAATTTAATAACATTCAAAGATATCCTGACAATACAGATGGTCTCACATTTGACTTTAGAATTTGTTGGTATACAGAGGAGATCATGTTTGACTCAATAGCAGTAAGGTTCCCAGGTCATGTGGCTGCAAAACAAGCCCATATTATCACCACTTCTGTTGATATGAGGTGTTTGTGCTGATATGCTGTGTTTGGTTTTCGCCAAACGTGCCGCTGTGCATTATGGCCAAACATCTACACTTTGGTCTCGTCTGTCCACAGGACATTGATCCCGAAATCTTATAGTTTGTTCAGATGCAACTTAGTGAAAAATCTTTGTCACTGTAGAATGATGGACTTTAAATTATTTGGAAAGGCTTTATATCCCTTCCCAGATTGATGGGCAGCAACAATTGCTTCCCTAAGATTGTTGATGTTATTTCTTCTTGGCATTGTGTTAACACACATCGGAATGTTCCAGACCAGAAAACTGCTAAAACTTGCTGACATTTAGCCTCTTTATTCCTATGGAAGCAGTAAGGGTGTACTTAGTTTTTCAGACATGGCTTCATCTTTTTGCCTTTCTTTTTGTTAAATAAATCATGATACATGTAACTTTTTCTCCCAAAGACTTCAATGGAGCATGAAAACTGCAAATTAAAAACAAAAACACCTATACTAACGCGCTAACCTGACCACATTTATTACAAAGAGCTAAACCCAGCATGACATATGAATATTTCCCACTCTAATGCTATTCACATAGAATAATATGTTATATTTATTCTTAAATAAATATATATATATATATATGATGTTTTTTTGGTAATATAAATATCTATACCTACATATAATTTCCTATGCAACAACTTATATTGATTTACTTTTGAGACATGAAGGATTTTAATTTCAGACTATTATCTCCTCACATAATTTTAATGAATTTTGATTTTTAACCCTGATATGAGCTTTACCTAAGCAGCAATCAGAAATCTATCTGCTACTGAAGAGTTATAACAATGAAACAGGCTGTCTAGTGGTGATTTCTTTATTGCTGCATTCTCCCTATTAGGGAATCACTGTGTGTTAACACAGGATGAAGTTTACCAAGAATCCTCTTGTGCATTGATAACAGTGTATATGGAGTGTTACTGGGTAAAAGCAAGTGGGGATACTTGCCTAGATGTGCTAATTTCCTATTCAACAATTTATATATATATATATATATATATATATATATATATATATATATATATATATATATATATATATATATATATATATATATATATAATTATATATAGGTATATATAGTAATATCTATTTAAAAATACTTACAACATATTATGCTATGTGAAGAACATTAAAATGTGAAATGTGTACAGTAAATGCATAGTTAATGCCATTATTAAACATAAAAAAAAATGTTTTTTATGTTTTCAACTACCTTAAAAGACATTCAAACAGATGGATGGACAGACAGACAGACAGACAGACAGACAGACAGACAGACAGACAGACAGACAGACAGATAGATAGATAGATAGATAGATAGATAGATAGATAGATAGATAGATTTAGAGTTACTAATCACCAAATCCGGAATTCCAAAATCCAAACTTATTTTATTTAATATTTTATATAGGTAGTCTTACAGAAATTGGGTAATTACGTAGACTGTTTTCTCAAACCTTTTCTTGAAACTATGCCTTCCTATGTGATTGATACACCTGATCTCTTAAGGAAGATAGATGGCATTACAATACCCAGTGGAGCTATTTTAGTGTCCATGGATGTGGAGAGCCTTTATTCCTCTATTCCACACTCAGTAGGAATAAGGGCAGTAAAACACTTCCTGGACACTAGAGGATCATCGTATTCTGAGCATACAGAATTTGTTGTCAAATTGTTAACTTTTGTACTTGAAAATGATATTTTCTCCTTTGACAGCAAACTGTATAAACAGAATAGGGGCAACTTGTGCCCCCACTTATGCATGTCTATATCTGGGACTGTGGGAAATGGAAGAAGTCTTCCAAAAACAAGCCTTCAATGAACACGCTCAACTCTGGTTACGATATGTGGACGATGTCTTGCTAATTTGGGAGGGCACAGAGAATGAATTAAGGTGTTTTGTTTCAGAACTTAACAAAAATAATAGAAACATTGCCTTAACTCTTAATTTTAGTAAAACAGACCTGTCCTTTCTTGACGTACATATAAAATTGAAAAAGACGTCCTTGTAACTGAGAATTTTAGAAAGGAGACAGCCACCAATAGCCTACTTGAGGCACATAGTCACCACCCTGAGCATTTAAAGAAAGGCATTCCAAAAGGACAATTAGTGCGGCTATGCAGAAATTGTTCCTCAGTTTCTAAATATAATGAACATGCCACCTCCATGGAGAAATGCTTTAGAGCAAGAGGGTACTCAAAGAGAGTAATAGCACATGCTAGAAGCTCAGCCCAGAAGACAGAAAGAAATGAGCTGTTACTCCCCAAAGAAAGAGAAAAAGACAACAGAATTAGAGTCATTACAGAATATAATTGTCATTGGGATCATTTAAGAAATATACTTAAAAATAACTGGAGTATTCTCCAAAATGATGAAAGCATTGCTAAGGAGATAGGCGAAGTACCACTTATAACAGCAAGGAGAGCCCCTAACTTAAAAGACAAATTAGTCAAGAGCAAGTTTGTTACTCCCCAAAAGAACTGATTGTCTAGACAAAAGCAGATAGGCAACTATCCCTGCAAAAGATGTGTGGCCTGCAAATGTATGCTGCAGACTAAGGTCTTCTCAGTAAATGAGGATAAAGTTTACAAGTTGAAATACTTCTTTAATTGTAATACAGAAGGGGTCATTTACCTTCTTTCATGTACATGTCCTTGTTTTTATGTTGGGAAAACGAAACGGATTCTGAAAGACAGAATCCTGGAACACAGGGACGATATTAAAAACAAAATCCAAACTAGCAGTGTAGCTAGACACTTTGAAACATACCATAACAGCATACCTGACTGCATGAGGGTGACAGGGATTGACAAGGGAATCACCAATGGTAGAGGGGGGAATAATGATAAAATCCTCTTGCAAAAAGAATGCAAGTGGATTTATAACCTCTCTACCATTGGACAGGGTGGTCTAAACGAAAAGCTTGACATGGGAAGTTTCCTCTAGCTTGCCTTAACCCCATATACTCCATCCCTTTCATCTGACAGTTCATAAAGTTGTTCTTAAATAACCTAACCATCAGCATACCTGATATATAGCGATTTGCTAAATGCTAAGTGTATATTTGTGAATGTTGAAACTTTTATTTTTAAATACAGCTTGTAAGTGCTTTTAATTTCACCTCCGAATGTGGGCATTATTGAGTACAGCTATAAAACAGCACGTATGACGTGCAAGAAACATGCCCTGAGGAAGCCCCATCTCCTTGATGATGTGGGGGTGAAACACGTGTTGGTGATTGGAAAGCCGACTCACGTGACATCCATGCTGGCTGGTGGAGCTTGCTGCTGAATTGAGCAGCGTTACAGAGAAACGGAGCAGGAAAATAACCGATGTGACACAGTGTTCCAATGGAAGGCATATGAGCATGCTGTCAAGGTAAAACAAGAATTACCCGGAAGACAACGGATGACCATTCACTCTTCTAAGTTAAGGAGCGGTTAGAGAGTTGTTTAAAAGATGACCAGATGATTCAACAAGGTTGCGGGTAAACCGAGGCCACAGTGAAAAGGTGCAGTTGACAGAGGGGTACTATATCAACAAGCAAGTATCCTCCTGTACCTTTTTTTTTTATCTAAGTCTGGCTTGTTTGCTTTTTTTGTTGCTTGCTACTATACACTGCACTAACCCGACTACTCTCTATACGCATGCTCCAATCTCTGCTTAAGTGACTTTTACTTACTAAAAGCTGTTTTCCCTGCTACTAGCTTACAACTGCATATAAGACGACCTGCTCAATCCTTTAATATTGGGCACCTAACCTGTTGGTGTCATATCTCTCCCTGGGACTCTGTACCAGTTAAATTGGTATCAGTCTGGAGGACTGTAAATAATTTTATGTCCCTTTAAGGAGTACACAAACACTTTATTTCAATGCCTGCTTGATATGTAAATGCATGTGAATGTTTATAACTGTGCTGTTCTGTCTTGTCATGCTTTATGTTACCACTGCTTAACATCTATTTACTTTGGATGACAAGTACTGTATTTTGGAATGGAAGTTGCTCACTTTAAGGTAATCTCAGTTCTCACTAAAACCTTAATAAGGTCTGATGTATAGCAGTGAACATCCCTTCCACCTACAGCACATTGTTTGGCTATTGGCTACCTGCTTCACCTGTGAATTTACATTTCTAAGCTCCATTTAGCATGGGTTATCACATGGGCCGGCCCACTTTTTGAGTTAAATATTTGTTATTATAGATTTGGGGTTTAGCTACCTGTTATAGTATTTTGGTTATGGTATGTACTACTTTTGCCTTTGCCTAGGTGGATCTGGCTTAGTCCGGAACTGCAGGCTGCACAATAAAACCACCCTTTTTTATAGTAAATTTCTACAAGTGTGTTGTCTTTTTTTAAAAGAGTGATGAATTACCAGTCTTTATAAATGTCACTATTATGTGCCATTTTCTATCTTTGCTATTGTTATTTATAGTGATTTAATGGGTCTTCACCAAAAGTATTTATACTAAAATCATTATAGGAAAATTGTGTTTCTGTATTAGGAAGGGTATGAGGATTCTCTTCACTTCAACACTTGGCTTATTGCTAATTTTTCCATCCACCCCCCATAAATAGAGAATATAGTCAGTAAGTAACAATGTCCTCTGCCTGTTTGGTTTGTTTTTTGTGTTCTAAAATGCAAATAAAAATATTCTATACGTAGTTATTTAAAACAACAAATATTACCTTTGTGATTACAGCGCTTTATACTTGATTCTGTCCCCTCTCCAATCTATCTATCTATCATCTATTTGTCTGTCTATCTATCATCTATCTATACTTTAAAAAACTTGTTTTGCATATGTTGTAGAAATGACAGCACTAATATATTGATAATGTTATATTAATACAGACTATATGTATGTAAAGTAATATAAACAGCTAAATATACCTGCAGCTTTGTATCTAACATATCTGTATCTAGTAACTAACTATACATGAGATGTGAACCTCTATCATCTATCTATCTATCTATCTATCTATCTATCTATCTATCTATCTATCTATCTATCTATCTATCTATCTATCTATCTCTCTATCTATCTATCTATAAAATACATTCCTGCATATGTTGTAGAAATGACAGCACTAATATATTGATAAGGTTATATTAATACAGACTATATGTATGTAAAGTAATATAAACAGCTAAATATACCTGCAGCTTTGTATCTAACATATCTGTATCTAGTAACTAGGTATCTATACATGAGATGTGAACCTCTATCATCTATCTATCTATCTATCTATCTATCTATCTATCTATCTATCTATCTATCTATCTATCTATCTATCTATCATCATCTATCTATCTTTCTATCTATCTATCTATCTATCTATCTATCTATCTATCTATCTATCTATCTATCTATCTATCTATCTATCTATAAAATACATTCCTGCATATGTTGTAGAAATGACATTACTAATATACTGATAATGTTATATTAATATAGACTATATGTATGTAAAGTAATATAAACAGCTACATATACCTGCAGCTTTGTATCTAACATGTCTGTATCTATTAACTAATTATACATGAGATGTGAGCCTCTATCTATCTATTTATCTATTTATCTATCATCTATCTATAATCTATTTATCTATCTTCTATATATCTATTTATCTATCATCTATCTATCATCTATCTATCTATCTATCTATCATCTATCTATTTATCTATCATCTATCTATCTATCTATCTATCTATCTATCTATCTATCTATCTATCTATCTATCTATCTATCTATCTATCTATAAAATACATTTCTGCATGTGTTGTAGAAATGACAGAACTAATATATTGATAATGTTATATTAATACAGACTATATGTATGTAAAGTAATATAAACAGCTAAATATACCTGCAGCTTTGTATCTAACATATCTGCATCTAGTAACTAACTATACATGAGATGTGAACCTCTATCATCTATCTATCTATCTATCTATCTATCTATCTATCTATCTATCTATCTATCTATCTATCTATCTATCAAATACATTCCTGCATATGTTGTAGAAATGACAGCACTAATATATTGATAATGTTATATTAATACAGATTATATGTATGTAAAGTAATATAAACAGCTAAATATACCTGCAGCTTTGTATCTAACATATCTGTATCTAGTAACTATCTATACATGAGATGTGAACCTCTATCATCTATCTATCTATCTATCTATCTATCTATCTATCTATCTATCTATCTATCTATCTATCTATCTATCTATCTATCTATCTATCAAATACATTCCTGCATATGTTGTAGAAATGACAGCACTAATATATTGATAATGTTATATTAATACAGATTATATGTATGTAAAGTAATATAAACAGCTAAATATACCTGCAGCTTTGTATCTAACATATCTGTATCTAGTAACTATCTATACATGAGATGTGAACCTCTATCATCTATCTATCTATCTATCTATCTATCTATCTATCTATCTATCTATCTATCTATCTATCTATCTATCAAATACATTCCTGCATATGTTGTAGAAATGACAGCACTAATATATTGATAATGTTATATTAATACAGATTATATGTATGTAAAGTAATATAAACAGCTAAATATACCTGCAGCTTTGTATCTAACATATCTGTATCTAGTAACTAGCTATACATGAGATGTGAACCTTACCTGCTAATCTAGACCACTCCATAGTAAGATGAGCAATGTCTTTGCTGAAAATTTAGGAGCTATATTTATATTTGCTGAGAGATAAAACAACCCCTAAGGACCCTATGTACAAATAAGTAAATATACAAAATAACTCTCTGATGCTCTATGGACTTAGTAATAATCCTGAGATTCTCTCCCTGCAGCTGCAGCATCTAGAGAAGAGAAGGTTTCAAGTTAGGGAATCAGCAAAACGTTTTACTTAAAAAACAAAAGTTGTGCTATACTTAAAGGGATCTAAAACCTAAAAACATTATTTTGTGATTCAGGCAGAGCATACAATTAAAAAAATTCCAATAGACTTCTATTATGAAATTTGCTTTGTTCCCACTGTATTCTTTGTTGAAGAGATACCTAGGTAGGTGCCTGGAGCACTACATGACAGGAAATAGTGCTGCCCTCTAGTTCTCTTGCATATGGATAACATTCTTGTAAAATTGCTGCCATATAGTGGTCCAGACACCAATCAGCAAGCACTACCCAGGTGCTGAATCAAAAATGGGCAAGCTCCTAATCTTACATTCCTGCTTTTCATTTGATAGTAGGAGTAAATTAGACAGTTGCTTAAAATTGCTGTTCTATCTGAATCATGAAAGAAAAAATGTGGGTTTTATATCCCTTTAAGGTACCTATCACATAATTAGCTATTCATGGGCTTTGTACCAATATATAAATATTTTTGTGTGCAGGAGCTTTTTTTAAAAGCCATTTTTAAAAGTTTTAGAATTGTTAATGGCTCAAGTAATTTGGATCGTTCCCATTGATTGTGTTGTGTTTGAGTTTTAAAAGGTTAAAGAGACATAGGGGCCTATCTATCAAGCTCTGAAAGGAGCTTGTGGGCCCGTTTTTTTTAGACTCGCCAGAAACAGCAGTTATAAAGCAGCAGTCACAAAGATCGCTGCTCCATAACCCTGTCTGCTTGCTCTGAGCAGGTGGACAGGAATCACCAGAAATCAACCCTCTTGTGAGCTGCTGGTGCAATGCTGAATACGGAGAGCGTATTACTCTCCGCATTCAGCGAGGTCTTCGAGACCAGATCCAGACTGTTGGATCAGGTCCTACAGACCTTTGATAAATATCCCCCAAGGCTTATTAACTGACTCTTGCCTTGAGGTGGCCGAGAGGCTAAGTAGCAGTGGTTTTAAGTACGCAGCTACCTTACTAGCATTTCAGGACCATTTGTGTGAGTCTGAGACACTGAGACACCCAAAAACTGCATTCACAGCATCATGAATGGGGCTCAAAATCTTTTCCTGCATCCTTAAACTCCTGATTTTATAATCCAGAAATCAAATGTACAAATACATGTCAAATAAAATAGTAATTTTGTGGATTGAGCAATTACAGCCCAAGTGAAAGGGCCTGTATGTTGTTTTTATAATATGTACTGATGCTATAAAGTGATATATACTGTATGCAATTCACCTGTTTTGCTCCAAAACCATTGACTGTCTGTGACTGTGCTAAAGACAGCCCTATTTATTATTCCCTATTGGAAGTGACTCCTGCAATTTCTTTGGTGTCACTTCTGAATGGGAGGTGTTAAAAGGTCCTCTCTTATTCAGTGCTTGGTTATTCTGTATGGCAGTCCTAGAGTTTTGTTCCTGCCCTCCTAATCTTGACCTTGGAATGTCTCTAGACCTATGTACTTTGTCTAGCCCTTACCTGTACTTTGATGCTCAGACTGATAGCCTGGTTAAATAACCTTGTATTTTCTCTCTGGGTGATTTTGCTGCTTTGCCTATTTGTTGTGACAACTAGTTCCTGACTGGAATTATCTTCTCTAATGTTCAGCTCATCACTGTGATAATGGTGATCACCTGTCCCAACTAGACATTAGGGAGGTGTCTTGTAATCTAGCACATAGAGGAGAATGTTTGTAGGAAAAACAGAATTTCATGTTGGACGTTAGGTGCTAAAAAAGCTTTTAGCATTCTTAAAGTAAGAGCAAACCTCTAATTACAAACTTTTTATACTGTAATTGTTTTTCAATGGTCAAACTCCACTTTCTTTAATTAGAAAAGTCAGTCCGGAATTAAATCTGCAGAAGACAATGATTGGTAATGTTATTTTGGTAACAACTGTGGTGACATAGCTTACAGAATTTACCCCCCCCCCCCAGATACACCTTTGTCTCTTAGCTAGGTGTTTAGTCTTGGTTTTAAAGACACTCTGATTATTCTTTGACTGGCACATGATAGGCACATGATAGGCCAAACCCTTTTGAAATGAGAATAAAATTGAGAAACCAAAAATAGTCTCTTCTCTCTTCCCCATCTTGATGATAACAAAATGGCTGATTTTGGAAACTAACATTAGAGAATTTGGCTAAGTTTTCCTGGGATAAAATTCTCTCTGATTATTTTATTTAATTGGGGTTAGGGTAGCTAGAGTTGCCCTGTATTATTATTTGGACAGTTTTGCTGTAAAATATATGCATATATATATATCTGTAGACAAGCAGAAAAGGAAGCGCACAGAGGCACCTACATAGTGCAAATCAATTTAATCATACAGAAGAACATATACATTAAAAAACAAGTCCCCCGTAGGGTATCTACTTACAAGAGCCAACCTCAAACTTATGCGGTATGTGCAGGCGTGTCAATAAATATGTAGATAAGAACTGCTGTTCTCCGTAATCTGTCCAGGACACTTGAAAGAGTGTGCCGATATTCGGGGTATCGCTATTGGAGAAAATGGTCTCATAAATTATTCCAATATACCCTTCAGTTAGTGGCATCCACTCAAGCCAAAAGTTCTTTCCGCAAAGTTTTTCAAACACTGTCCATCCAGTTTTACAAACAAACAGCTGAATGCTGATCTGTAATGACAGACGCAAGGTAGACGTGGCCTTACGCGTTTCGCGGTTACGTCACGGCTTCATCAGAGGAATATCCACGCCCACTGGAAGCTTCCCTTAAATGCGATCGAGCTCAGTGTAGACCGCCTACCTTAGCGTCTCCCTCTAATAATGATACAGTTTTGCAGTCCTGTTACGGAGTTCCCTGACCATATCTGTTAACCCATTGAGGTGAGTATAACGTTACAAACAATATGGGTCTTAAATACATAAATTAAATTCTGATATACAAATTGTCTATAAGTTTCTTTTGGATATAATAAATATATATATACATAAACCTAATATATTTTGTCAGTAAGCAGCTAATAAAAAATCTTTTATTTAATAAATTTGTTAATAAAATCGCACCCAAATATGAAATATATATTAGATGGATATTAACATCCAAAACAAAAAAACAAAAAAACACAATTAAAAATATATATCTATCCACTTAATACAAAATGTTTGTTAAATAACTAACATCAATTTTAAATCATAATTTACAAGAAATTAAATATTTACCAAGAGGTTGCGTAAAGTATTCTAAAAATTAATGTATTAATGGACACACCATTTAAAGGGAGATTTTCTAAAAAAAAATTCCTATATATAAAATTATTTTATATTAAAAACATAAATATTTGAATCCAATAAAAACGCCTGTATATCTACCTCCCTATTAAGACCAAGTGTTAAGTGTGTGTATCCAAAAAGTTTCATGTTTGCGTAACAGTAAAAGTCTATTGCCCCTCCTTTTGTCTAAAACTACCTGTTCTATTGCTTTAAATTTCAGACATTTAGGGCTACTCTGGTGTATATCCATGAAATGATTGTATGTACCATGGGAAACATCACCAGAGGTAATATTATTTATATGTTCGTTTATTCTTCTCTTGAGGGTACGTTTCGTTCTTGTTTCCCACAGCTACATTCAAGGATATACACCACGAATTTGGACTGGCAATTTAAAAAAGATTTAATAGGAAAACATTTATTATTAGTGTTTGATTTTACTTCTTTATTATTTGGATCTGCATATTGACATACATTGCAGTTTTTTCTCTTGCACTTGTAAAAGCCCTTATGTTGATCTGTCAACCAGGACTTATTGGTCCTAATCTCTCTCAGAGCGCTATGTGCTAATATATTTTTTATTGATCTGTTTTTCTTGAAGATAACTCTTGGCTGGTCCTCTAATATCTCTTTCAAAACTGGATCTTCTTTTAGAACATACCAGTATTTGTGTATGATTTTTTCTATTTCATTAGCCGAGTTGTTATATTTTGTTATAAATAAATTATTTCTCCTCTGCATTGATGAAGTTTTTCTGTTGTCATTGCCTTTTAGGAGAGTCTTTCTGTCCAGTTGTCTAGTTTTATTCAAACTTTGTTCAATTATATCATTAGCATAACCCTTAGCTTTGAATTTAGTTACCAATTCTTTGGCATCCAATTCAAAGGCCTCCAATTTGGTGCAATTTCTTTTTACCTTTTGAAATTGCCCATAGGGTATGTTGTTCACCCATTTTTTATGATGACAACTTTTGGCATGTAAATAATTGTTAGAATCAGTCTGTTTTTTATATAGCGTAGTAATCACCTTTTTCCCTCATGTTGCAATGTTAAATCAAAAAAATCAATTTTGGTTTTATTGCTATTATAGGTGAATTTTAAATTCTTATCATTGGAATGGACATAATTGATGAATGATTCTAATGATTCTACATCTCCTCTCCAGATGACAATAAAGTCATCTATAAATCTCTGCCATAAAATTATGTTATGTTTAAAGGGGTTATTATTCCAGATGTATTGGTCTTCCCAACTCCCCATATATAGCTTGGCATAATTGGGTGCAAATTTAGTCCCCATTGCCGTACCGCTAAGTTGGAGGAAATATTCTTTATCGAAGAGGAAATAATTTTTAGTGAGGATGAAATTTATTGCCTCTAATAGAAACTATATTTTGATTTCTGGCAGATGTTCATGTTTTGTGAGAAAATATTCTATACTTTTAATACCTTCTTTGTGGGGTATACTAGTATACAACGCAGTAATGTCCAATGTCAACCAAATGAATTCCCCATTCCATTCAACCTCCTCCATGATGTTTAACACATGTAGAGTGTCCCTGATATAGGATTGTAATGTAGTTACCATTGTTTTGAGGAAAAAGTCCACATATTCGGATAATTTACAAGTCAGGGAATCAATCCCTGAAATGATTGGTCGACCTGGGGGTGTTTTTTGAACTTTTTGTATCTTTGGTAGATAATAAAAGGTCGCTACCCTAGAGTTTTCATTGTACAAAAAAAGTTTCTCATCCATAGTTATTACCCCCAGGTTCTTAGCTTTATTTAGTAGTTCCAATAGAATTTTAATAAATTCATGAGTTGGATCTCTTGGTAATGTTTTATAGGTTTCTTTGTCATTTAGAATTCAGGAGGATTCTTTTAAGTAATCAGTTCTATTTAAGATCACTATACTCCCTCCCTTATCCGCTTCTCTTATGACAATTTCATTATCTCTTGACAGATTTTTTAAAGCTCTTGATTCATATTCATTTAAATTCCATTTATTTTGATTTTGTCTTACATTGCTACCATTTTTTTCACATAGAGTTGTTAAATCTTTTTCCACCAACCTTTGGAATACAGGGATATAGTTCCCCTGTGAATGTAGTGGATCGATTTTGGTTTAAAAGAATTTTGTATCCCATAAGAACTTTCAAACTGTAAAGTCTGTAGTAGAGATAGATTATATTTATCAAAACCTGTATTCCAACTACTCTCCCCCTCAGTACTAGATTCTAAGGATATTAAATTAGTAAGAGATACCCAATCCTCTGCTTTCAAATTAATGTTATCTTTATTCTTTGGTTTTGTTCTTTCAAAGTGACGTGTTAAAGTTAATTTTCGAATGAATTTATTCAAATCTATGAATAACTCAAATGAATTCTGATTTTCAGATGGGGAGAAGGAAAGACCTTTTTTAAGTAAACTTAATTCTGCCGGAGTTAATTTTTTATCCGATAAGTTAAATATTTTTGTGTTATCCTTATTTAGAATCACTTTCTTCTCTTTAATTCGTACAATTCGTCTCCCCTCACTTTCCTCGTCTGACTCTATGGGTCTTTTCTGTCTTGTGTAAAAGTGAGTAATTGGTACATTTCCTCTTTCTACTATTTGTGGTTTTGTTAATTTCCCTGATTTTCCTAAAAAAGAGGGATTATCTTTGCTTTTTCCTAGCCTATTACTTTCATGACTATTGCTTATTACCTGTGGGTCAGAGAAGTATTTGGAAGATGTTGGCTCCTCTCTATCCTCCCTCTCATGTGTTCTAATTACTGGTCTTGGATTTTGTTTGTTGTTCTTTTTATAAAAATTCTGAGATTTTATATATATATATATATATATATATATATATATATTCCTCCTATTAAAACATATATATATATATATATATATATATTTATATATGTATCTATCTATCTATCTATTTAGTTGTAATGGTTTAGTGGTAGTGATGTCGCGAACATAAAATTTTGGGATTGCGAATGGCGAACGCGAACTTCCGCAAAAGTTCGTGAACCGGGCGAACCGCCATACACTTCAATAGGCAGGTGAATTTTAAAACCCACAGGGACTCTTTCTGGCCACAATAGTGATGGAAAAGTTGTTTCAAGGGGACTAACACCTGGACTGTGGCATGCTGGAGGGGGATCCATGACAAAACTCCCATGGAAAATGACATAGTTGATGCAGAGTCTTATTTTAATTCATAAAGGGCATAAATCACCTAACATTCCTAAATTGTTTGGAATAACGTGCTTTAAAACATCAGGTATGATGTTGTATCGATCAGGTAGTGTAAGGGTTACGCCCGCATCACAGTGCGCAGTGTAGGTGATATACCTGCCCTGACCATGCTTTGCAGACCAGGTATCAGTGGTCAGATGGACCCTTGCCCCAACACTTTGTGCCAGACATGCCATTATAGCAGACTTATATGGCTTTGGTGTTGCTTTTTGGTCATTAGAAGGCTGCTAAATGCCACTGCGCACCACACGTGTTTTATGCCCAGCAGTGAAGGAGTTAATTAGGGAGCATGTAGGCAGCTTGTAGAGTTAATTTTAGCTTAAGTGTAGTGTAGTAGACAACCCAAAGTATTGATCTAGGCCCATTTTGGTATATTTAATGCCACCATTTCACCGCCAAATGCGATCAAATAAAAAAAAAATGTTCACTTTTTCACAAACTTTAGGTTTCTCACAGAAATTATTTACAAACAACTTATGCAATTATGGCATAAATGGTTGTAAATGCTTCTCTGGGATCCCCTTTGTTCAGAAATAGCAGATTTATATGGCTTTGGCGTTGCTTTTTGGTAATTAGAAGGCTGTTAAATGCCACTGCGCACCACACGTGTTTTATGCCCAGCAGTGAAGGGGTTAATTAGGGAGCATGTAGGCAGCTTGTAGAGTTAATTTTAGCTTAAGTGTAGTGTAGTAGACAACCCGAAGTATTGATCTAGGCCCATTTTGGTATATTTAATGCCACCATTTCACCGCCAAATGCGATCAAATAAAAAAAAAAATCACTTTTTCACAAACTTTAGGTTTCTCACAGAAATTATTTACAAACAACTTATGCAATTATGGCATAAATGGTTGTAAATGCTTCTCTGGGATCCCCTTTGTTCAGAAATAGCAGACTTATATGGCTTTGGCTTTGCTTTTGGTAATTAGAAGGCTGCTAAATGCCACTACGCACCACACGTGTTTTATGCCCAGCAGTGAAGGGGTTAATTAGGGAGCATGTAGGCAGCTTGTAGAGTTAATTTTAGCTTAAGTGTAGTGTAGTAGACAACCCAAAGTATTGATCTAGGCCCATTTTGGTATATTTCATGCCACCATTTCACCGCCAAATGCGATCAAATTTAAAAAAAACTTAAATTTTTTCGCAATTTTAGGTTTCTCACTGAAATTATTTACAAACAGCTTGTGCAATTATGGTTGTAAATGCTTCTCTGGGATCCCCTTTGTTCAGAAATAGCAGACATATATGACTTTGACGTTGCTTTCTGGTAATTAGAAGGCCGCTAAATGCTGCTGCACATCACACGTGTATTATGGCTAGCAGTGCAGGGGATAATTAGGTAGTTTGTAGGGAGCTTGCAGGGTTAATTTTAGCTTTAGTGCAGAAATAAGCCTCCCATCTGACACATCAGACCCCCTGATCCCTCCCAAACAGCTCCCTTCCCTCCCCCACCCCATAATTGTCCCCGCCATCTTATGTACTGGCAGAAAGTCTGCCAGTACTAAAATAAAAGGTTTTTATTTTTTTTTAGCATATTTACATATGCTGTGGTGTAGCATCCCCCCTTAGCCCCCAACCTCCCTGATCCCCCCCAAAACAGCTCTCTAACCCTCCCCATCTGCATTATTGGCGGCCATCTTGGGTACTGGCAGCTGTCTGCTATTATTTCACAGTCAAAAAAGTGTTTGTTTTTTTTAAATGTACACTACTGTTACACCAGATATGAGTGGTGGCACTGGGCAAGTGGGCACAGTATACGCTGTGAGCCTGACACACACGCTGTTAGATTACACAGGAAAAAAAAAAAGCAGACTGATGTTCTAGCCCTAAAAAGGGCTTTTTGGGGTGCTGTCCTTACAGCAGAAATCAGATGAGTCCTTCAGGACTAAAGTGGACACTGAATACACTAGCCTAACTATAGATTTCCCTATTAAATCAGCAGCAGCTACACTGTCCCTCCTCTCACTAAGAATGCAGCTTCTGAATGAATCTAAAATAGATGCTGTCCAGGAGGTGGGAGGGTCTGGGAGGGAGGGTCTGCTGCTGCTTGGCTGTAATGTGTCTTCTGACTGTGAGGTACAGGGTCAAAGTTTACTCAATGAAGAGGAATAGGGGGTGGGCTGAACATCGCATATGTTCGCCGTCCGCTGCGAACGCGAACATGCTATGTTCACCGGGAACTATTCGCCGGCGAACTATTCGTGACATCACTATTTAGTGGTTTTACCATAGAATTATATTTAGCATTAAATTAAAAATATATTTAGTATTAAATTTAAAAATATAGATCAATTAATAACCACAACAATCCAGATCAATTAATAACCATTAATAACCAGAACAATTACAACTCCAGATCAATTAACAGCCACAACAATAAAACTCCAGATCAATGTATTAATTGATCTGTTATTACCTTTAGTGTTAACTTCTTGAGCACATCATCTGACCCTATACATCTGACCATTCCTGACCCATCCTCTGAACCTTTACCACTTTCCGTTGGAGTATCACAAGGCTCTGTCCTTGGTCCCCTTCTTTTCTCAATTTATACATCATCCTTAGGTTCCATAATACAGTCCCATGGGTTTCAATACCATTTGTATATGGATGATACCCAAATCTACATCTCTGCACTGGACCTATCCTCTTCCTTACTAACTCATGTCACTAACTGCCTTTCTAATATTTCATCCTGAATATCCTCTCACTACCTTAAGCTAAATCTCTCAAAAACTGAGCTCCTTATTTCCCCCCTTTCTTCCAAAATATCTACCCCCCATCTTTTTCTGAAAGTTACCCTAACCCCACATGCCCAATGTCTTGGGGTCACACTTGACTCAGATCTTTCTTTCACTTCACACATCCAGTATTTGGCCAATTCTTGCTGCCTCCACCTTTAAAACATCTCCGCAATTTGCCACTTCCTCACTCAAGACACAACTAAGACTTTAATCTAGTCTCTAATCATTTCTTGCCTTGACTATTGCAACTTCATCCTCCCTGGCCTCCCTAGCTGCCGTCTATCTCCCTTACAATCAATAATAAATGCCTCTGCCAGGCTGATCTTCCTTACACGTCACTCCTCATCTGCTGCACCTCTCTGCCAGTCCCTTCACTGGCTTCCTCTAAAATCCAGAAATAAACATATAATGCTGACTCTAACTTTAAAGCTTTCAATAACAAGGCACCACCCTATATCTCAGACCTTGTCTCCAGATACTCGCCCTGCAATTCCCTTCACTCTGCTCATGACCTCCTTCTCTCCTCCTCTCTTGTGACCGCCTCATTCCCATCTACAAGACTTCTCCAGACTGGCCCCTATTTTGTGGAACTCTCTCCCTCGCTCTACACAACTCTCCCCTAGTTTTCAAACTTTCAAGCGCACCTTATAGACTCTACTGTTTAGGGATGTATAGTATACACTAACATTTTCCTATCTTAGTTCCTCTCCTCCTTTAGTTATCCCCTTGAGCCCCCTTATCATGTAAGCCTACGAGCCTAGCTGCTTTGTAGATCACTTTCATGAGAGATGATTTACAACAGTGAAACTCTTTGCAGGGCCCTCTAACTCTTTGTCTCCCATAACTGTCACCTTGCATATTAGAACCATGCCTTTAGTGCTGCGGAACCAGTTTGTGCTCTACAAATAACTGGTAATAATAATAATAATAATCTCCAGAAGAGATAAGAAACCTCAAGTTAGTTACATATATGGCAGAATTAGACTTATGAAACCTAACATGAATTTTTTCAATTTTCAGGCTGGGAAAACCACAATTAGAGAGAGGGTTTAAATTCCACAGGCTTAATTTAGAGGGAGGGTTCTCTCCTAACTCTAGTGCTTACAAACTTGTTTCATCCAAAAGACTAAACATGTGGTTAAACCAAATTTTATTCATGTGGGCGTTTAGTTCAGTTTCCAATTTATTACAGTTATTTCTAATAAGAACAATACATTTACAATAATTGGTTTTAAAAAAATCCTACTTCATAAAATTAGAACAATTAAAGAGCTATGATTCAATGCCAGCAGAACATTTGGTCAACTACAATCCCATATAAACATTTATCTAATGAATTTTCTACAAAATCCCAATTAAAGTCTACAGGGCTTTCCAAAACACAATTTGTATTAAGAATGGCAACAGATACTACCACATTGAGACACTTCTGTTAGCGTTTGTCTCCCAGTTAGTAGGTCATGTGACTCCACCCTTCCCCATTACATGACAATTGCTCCTCTGATAACCTTGTACCTTTCTGAAGGATGATTCAGTCCTATAATTAATGTAGTTTTTAATGGTATCGCACCATTTAGGCCTAGATTACTATTGAATTGTAATTTTTTTTTACCATTGCACACCCAATTGCACGGTTATTACAGGTTGCAAGTAAAAATGTTATCCTCGCGAAAAAAAACTTTGCAAAGTTGCAAGCACAGGATCGTACTCCCCCATAGACTTTAATGGAGCCTCGGTTTGAACAAAAAAAAAAGCCAACACCCAGGATTGATATATGTATGTATTTCTATACATATGTATATCTGTATTTATATGTGTATCAGTATCTAAATACATATATAGACAAATAAATAGACAAATAAATACATAAATACATATGAATTGACATACATATATTTATTCATGTGTTCATATGGATGCCTATGTAAAAGCAATTTCGGCCACTGACATCTCATGTTTTTGCTCGCTTATAACTTATTAATGTATTTATTTTATTTTTTGGTGAATAATTTTTAGCAGACAGTGTTAATGTGAATATAGCTGTTATGTTTGAATTATTTTTAATGTGTTTTTTGCAACTTTTTAGTCTAGCGTAACAGTTTGCCAGAGCTCTGATATTGCACTAATCGACAAGCCTAAATCGTGATTGTGCTCAAGCATTTGCATTTACTTTCATATTGTAAAACAAATTATCTTTTTCATGTAGATACATACACCATAATGTCAACCGACAGACAACACAAGAAGAAATACATTGGTTTGTGCAGCTGAGGTGCCAGAAATACAAGTGAGCTTATAATAAAGTTCCCATACATGGTCAGCAGATACATAAGTAAATCTCCTGTATAAAGCACAGGCTGAGCTTATAATAAAGTTCCCATACATGGTCAGCAGATACATAAGTAAATCTCCAGTATAAAGCACAGGCTGAGCTTATAATAAAGTTCCCATACATGGTCAGCAGATACATAAGTAAATCTCCAGTATAAAGCACAGGCTGAGGATATAATAAAGTTCTCATACATGGTCAGCAGATACATAAGTAAATCTCCAGTATAAAGCACAGGCTGAGGATATAATAACGTTCCCATACATGGTCAGCAGATACATACGTAAATCTCCAGTATAAAGCACAGGCTGAGGATATAATAAAGTTCCCATACATGGTCAGCAGATACATAAGTAAATCTCCAGTATAAAGCACAGGCTGAGCTTATAATAAAGTTCCCATACATGGTCAGCAGATACATAAGTAAATCTCCAGTATAAAGCACAGGCTGAGCTTATAATAAAGTTCCCATACATGGTCAGCAGATACATAAGTAAATCTCCAGTATAAAGCACAGGCTGAGGATATAATAAAGTTCTCATACATGGTCAGCAGATACATAAGTAAATCTCCAGTATAAAGCACAGGCTGAGGATATAATAACGTTCCCATACATGGTCAGCAGATACATACGTAAATATCCAGTATAAAGCACAGGCTGAGGATATAATAAAGTTCCCATACATGGTCAGCAGATACATAAGTAAATCTCCAGTATAAAGCACAGGCTGAGCTTATAATAAAGTTCCCATACATGGTCAGCAGATACATAAGTAAATCTCCAGTATAAAGCACAGGCTGAGCTTATAATAAAGTTCCCATACATGGTCAGCAGATACATAAGTAAATCTCCAGTATAAAGCACAGGCTGAGGATATAATAAAGTTCTCATACATGGTCAGCAGATACATAAGTAAATCTCCAGTATAAAGCACAGGCTGAGGATATAATAACGTTCCCATACATGGTCAGCAGATACATACGTAAATCTCCAGTATAAAGCACAGGCTGAGGATATAATAAAGTTCCCATACATGGTCAGCAGATACATAAGTAAATCTCCAGTATAAAGCACAGGCTGAGGATATAATAAAGTTCCCATACATGGTCAGCAGATACATAAGTAAATCTCCAGTATAAAGCACAGGCTGAGGATATAAGAAGTTCCCATACATGGTCAGCAGATACATAAGTAAATCTCCTATATAAAGCACAGGCTGAGGATATAATAAAGTTTCCATACATGGTCAGCAGATACATAAGTAAATCTCCAGTATAAAGCACAGGCTGAGGATATAATAAAGTTCCCATACATGGTCAGCAGATACATAAGTAAATCTCCAGTATAAAGCACAGGCTGAGGATATAATAAAGTTCCCATACATGGTCAGCAGATACATAAGTAAATCTCCAGTATAAAGCACAGGCTGAGGATATAATAAAGTTCCCATACATGGTCAGCAGATACATAAGTAAATCTCCAGTATAAAGCACAGGCTGAGGATATAAGAAGTTCCCATACATGGTCAGCAGATACATAAGTAAATCTCCTATATAAAGCACAGGCTGAGGATATAATAAAGTTTCCATACATGGTCAGCAGATACATAAGTAAATCTCCAGTATAAAGCACAGGCTGAGGATATAATAAAGTTCCCATACATGGTCAGCAGATACATAAGTAAATCTCCAGTATAAAGCACAGGCTGAGGATATAAGAAGTTCCCATACATGGTCAGCAGATACATAAGTAAATCTCCTATATAAAGCACAGGCTGAGGATATAATAAAGTTTCCATACATGGTCAGCAGATAAATAAGTTAATCTCCAGTATAAAGCACAGGCTGAGGATATAATAAAGTTCCCATACATGGTCAGCAGATACATAAGTAAATCTCCAGTATAAAGCACAGGCTGAGGATATAATAAAGTTCCCATACATGGTCAGCAGATACATAAGTAAATCTCCAGTATAAAGCACAGGCTGAGGATATAAAGTTCTCATACATGGTCAGCAGATACATAAGTAAATCTCCTGTATAAAGCACAGGCTGAGCTTATAATAAAGTTCCCATACATGGTCAGCAGATACATAAGTAAATCTCCAGTATAAAGCACAGGCTGAGGATATAAATAAAGTTCCCATACATGGTCAGCAGATACATAAGTAAATCTCCAGTATAAAGCATAGGCTGAGGATATAATAAAATTCCCATACATGGTCAGCAGATACATAAGTAAATCTTCAGTATAAAGCACAGGCTGAGGATATAATAAAGTTCCCATACATGGTCAGCAGATACATAAGTAAATCTCCAGTATAAAGCACAGGCTGAGGATGTAATAAAGTTCCCATACATGGTCAGCAGATACATAAGTAAATCTTCAGTATAAAGCACAGGCTGAGGATATAATAAAGTTCCCATACATGGTCAGCAGATACATAAGTAAATCTCCAGTATAAAGCACAGGCTGAGCTTATAATAAAGTTCTCATACATGGTCAGCAGATACATAAGTAAATCTCCAGTATAAAGCACAGGCTGAGCTTATAATAAAGTTCCCATACATGGTCAGCAGATACATAAGTAAATCTCCAGTATAAAGCACAGGCTGAGGATATAATAAAGTTCCTGTACATGGTCAGCAGATACATAAGTAAATCTCCTGTATAAAGCACAGGCTGAGCTTATAATAAAGTTCCCATACATGGTCAGCAGATACATAAGTAAATCTCCAGTATAAAGCACAGACTGAGGATATAATAAAGTTCCCATACATGGTCAGCAGATACATAAGTAAATCTCCAGTATAAAGCACAGGCTGAGGATATAATAAAGTTCCCATACATGGTCAGCAGATACATAAGTAAATCTCCAGTATAAAACACAGGCTGAGCTTATAATAAAGTTCCCATACATGGTCAGCAGATACATAAGTAAATCTCCTGTATAAAGCACAGGCTGAGCTTATAATAAAGTTCCCATACATGGTCAGCAGATACATAAGTAAATCTCCAGTATAAAGCACAGGCTGAGGATATAAATAAAGTTCCCATACATGGTCAGCAGATACATAAGTAAATCTCCAGTATAAAGCATAGGCTGAGGATATAATAAAGTTCCCATACATGGTCAGCAGATACATAAGTAAATCTTCAGTATAAAGCACAGGCTGAGGATATAATAAAGTTCCCATACATGGTCAGCAGATACATAAGTAAATCTCCAGTATAAAGCACAGGCTGAGGATGTAATAAAGTTCCCATACATGGTCAGCAGATACATAAGTAAATCTTCAGTATAAAGCACAGGCTGAGGATATAATAAAGTTCCCATACATGGTCAGCAGATACATAAGTAAATCTCCAGTATAAAGCACAGGCTGAGCTTATAATAAAGTTCTCATACATGGTCAGCAGATACATAAGTAAATCTCCAGTATAAAGCACAGGCTGAGCTTATAATAAAGTTCCCATACATGGTCAGCAGATACATAAGTAAATCTCCAGTATAAAGCACAGGCTGAGGATATAATAAAGTTCCTGTACATGGTCAGCAGATACATAAGTAAATCTCCTGTATAAAGCACAGGCTGAGCTTATAATAAAGTTCCCATACATGGTCAGCAGATACATAAGTATATCTCCAGTATAAAGCACAGACTGAGGATATAATAAAGTTCCCATACATGGTCAGCAGATACATAAGTAAATCTCCAGTATAAAGCACAGGCTGAGGATATAATAAAGTTCCCATACATGGTCAGCAGATACATAAGTAAATCTCCAGTATAAAGCACAGGCTGAGGATATAATAAAGTTCCCATACATGGTCAGCAGATACATAAGTAAATCTCCAGTATAAAGCACAGGCTGAGCTTATAATAAAGTTCCCATACATGGTCAGCAGATACATAAGTAAATCTCCAGTATAAAGCACAGGCTGAGGATATAATAAAGTTCCCATACATGGTCAGCAGATACATAAGTAAATCTCCAGTATAAAGCACAGGCTGAGGATATAATAAAGTTCCCATACATGGTCAGCAGATACATAAGTAAATCTCCAGTATAAAGCACAGGCTGAGGATATAAAGTTCTCATACATGGTCAGCAGATACATAAGTAAATCTCCAGTATAAAGCACAGGCTGAGCTTATAATAAAGTTCCCATACATAGTCAGCAGATACATAAGTAAATCTCCAGTATAAAGCACAGGCTGAGGATATAATAAAGTTCCGATACATGGTCAGCAGATACATAAGTAAATCTCCAGTATAAAGCACAGGCTGAGCTTATAATAAAGTTCCCATACATAGTCAGCAGATACATAAGTAAATCTCTAGTATAAATCAGAGGCTGAGGATATAATAAAGTTCCCATACATGGTCAGCAGATACATAAGTAAATCTCCAGTATAAAGCACAGGCTAAGGATATAATAAAGATCCCATACATGGTCAGCAGATACATAAGTAAATCTCCAGTATAAAGCACAGGCTGAGGATATAATAAAGTTCCCATACATGGTCAGCAGATACATAAGTAAATCTCCAGTATAAAGCACAGGCTGAGGATATAATAAAGTTTCCATACATGGTCAGCAGATACATAAGTAAATCTCCAGTATAAAGCACAGGCTAAGCTTATAATAAAGTTCCCATACATGGTCAGCAGATACATAAGTAAATCTCCTATATAAAGCACAGGCTGAGGATATAATAAAGTTTCCATACATGGTCAGCAGATACATAAGTAAATCTCCAGTATAAAGCACAGGCTGAGGATATAATAAAGTTCCCATACATGGTCAGCAGATACATAAGTAAATCTCCAGTATAAAACACAGGCTGAGCTTATAATAAAGTTCCCATACATGGTCAGTAGATACATAAGTAAATCTCCTGTATAAAGCACAGGCTGAGCTTATAATAAAGTTCCCATACATGGTCAGCAGATACATAAGTAAATCTCCAGTATAAAGCACAGGCTGAGGATATAAATAAAGTTCCCATACATGGTCAGCAGATACATAAGTAAATCTCCAGTATAAAGCATAGGCTGAGGATATAATAAAGTTCCCATACATGGTCAGCAGATACATAAGTAAATCTCCAGTATAAAGCACAGGCTGAGGATATAATAAAGTTCCCATACATGGTCAGCAGATACATAAGTAAATCTCCAGTATAAAGCACAGGCTGAGCTTATAATAAAGTTCCCATACATGGTCAGCAGATACATAAGTAAATCTCCAGTATAAAGCACAGGCTGAGCTTATAATAAAGTTCCCATACATGGTCAGCAGATACATAAGTAAATCTCCAGTATAAAGCACAGGCTGAGGATATAATAAAGTTCACATACATGGTCAGCTGATACATAAGTAAATCTCCAGTATAAAGCACAGGCTGAGCTTATAATAAAGTTCCCATACATGGTCAGCAGATACATAAGTAAATCTTCAGTATAAAGCACAGGCTGAGGATATAATAAAGTTCCCATACATGGTCAGCAGATACATAAGTAAATCTCCAGTATAAAGCACAGGCTGAGGATATAATAAAGTTCCCATACATGGTCAGCAGATACATAAGTAAATCTCCAGTATAAAGCACAGGCTGAGGATGTAATAAAGTTCCCATACATGGTCAGCAGATACATAAGTAAATATCCAGTATAAAGCACAGGCTGAGGATATAATAAAGTTCCCATACATGGTCAGCAGATACATAAGTAAATCTCCAGTATAAAGCACAGGCTGAGCTTATAATAAAGTTCCCATACATGGTCAACAGATACATAAGTAAATCTCCAGTATAAAGCACAGGCTGAGGATATAATAAAGTTTCCATACATGGTCAGCAGATACATAAGTAAATCTCCAGTATAAAGCACAGGCTAAGCTTATAATAAAGTTCCCATACATGGTCAGCAGATACATAAGTAAATCTCCTATATAAAGCACAGGCTGAGGATATAATAAAGTTTCCATACATGGTCAGCAGATACATAAGTAAATCTCCAGTATAAAGCACAGGCTGAGGATATAATAAAGTTCCCATACATGGTCAGCAGATACATAAGTAAATCTCCAGTATAAAACACAGGCTGAGCTTATAATAAAGTTCCCATACATGGTCAGCAGATACATAAGTAAATCTCCTGTATTAAGCACAGGCTGAGCTTATAATAAAGTTCCCATACATGGTCAGCAGATACATAAGTAAATCTCCAGTATAAAGCACAGGCTGAGGATATAAATAAAGTTCCCATACATGGTCAGCAGATACATAAGTACATCTCCAGTATAAAGCATAGGCTGAGGATATAATAAAGTTCCCATACATGGTCAGCAGATACATAAGTAAATCTCCAGTATAAAGCACAGGCTGAGGATATAATAAAGTTCCCATACATGGTCAGCAGATACATAAGTAAATCTCCAGTATAAAGCACAGGCTGAGCTTATAATAAAGTTCCCATACATGGTCAGCAGATACATAAGTAAATCTCCAGTATAAAGCACAGGCTGAGCTTATAATAAAGTTCCCATACATGGTCAGCAGATACATAAGTAAATCTCCAGTATAAAGCACAGGCTGAGCTTATAATAAAGTTCCCATACATGGTCAGCAGATACATAAGTAAATCTCCAGTATAAAGCACAGGCTGAGCTTATAATAAAGTTCTCATACATGGTCAGCAGATACATAAGTAAATCTCCAGTATAAAGCACAGGCTGAGGATATAATAAAGTTCACATACATGGTCAGCTGATACATAAGTAAATCTCCAGTATAAAGCACAGGCTGAGCTTATAATAAAGTTCCCATACATGGTCAGCAGATACATAAGTAAATCTTCAGTATAAAGCACAGGCTGAGGATATAATAAAGTTCCCATACATGGTCAGCAGATACATAAGTAAATCTCCAGTATAAAGCACAGGCTGAGGATATAATAAAGTTCCCATACATGGTCAGCAGATACATAAGTAAATCTCCAGTATAAAGCACAGGCTGAGCTTATAATAAAGTTCTCATACATGGTCAGCAGATACATAAGTAAATCTCCAGTATAAAGCACAGGCTGAGCTTATAATAAAGTTCCCATACATGGTCAACAGATACATAAGTAAATCTCCAGTATAAAGCACAGGCTGAGGATATAATAAAGTTCCTGTACATGGTCAGCCGATACATAAGTAAATCTCCTGTATAAAGCACAGGCTGAGCTTATAATAAAGTTCCCATACATGGTCAGCAGATACATAAGTAAATCTCCAGTATAAAGCACAGACTGAGGATATAATAAAGTTCCCATACATGGTCAGCAGATACATAAGTAAATCTCCAGTATAAAGCACAGGCTGAGGATATAATAAAGTTCCCATACATGGTCAGCAGATACATAAGTAAATCTCCAGTATAAAGCACAGGCTGAGGATATAATAAAGTTCCCATACATGGTCAGCAGATACATAAGTAAATCTCCAGTATAAAGCACAGGCTGAGCTTATAATAAAGTTCCCATACATGGTCAGCAGATACATAAGTAAATCTCCAGTATAAAGCACAGGCTGAGGATATAATAAAGTTCCCATACATGGTCAGCAGATACATAAGTAAATCTCCAGTATAAAGCACAGGCTGAGGATATAATAAAGTTCCCATACATGGTCAGCAGATACATAAGTAAATCTCCAGTATAAAGCACAGGCTGAGGATATAAAGTTCTCATACATGGTCAGCAGATACATAAGTAAATCTCCAGTATAAAGCACAGGCTGAGCTTATAATAAAGTTCCCATACATGGTCAGCAGATACATAAGTAAATCTCCAGTATAAAGCACAGGCTGAGGATATAATAAAGTTCCGATACATGGTCAGCAGATACATAAGTAAATCTCCAGTATAAAGCACAGGCTGAGCTTATAATAAAGTTCCCATACATAGTCAGCAGATACATAAGTAAATCTCCAGTATAAAGCAGAGGCTGAGGATATAATAAAGTTCCCATACATGGTCAGCAGATACATAAGTAAATCTCCAGTATAAAGCACAGGCTGAGGATATAATAAAGATCCCATACATGGTCAGCAGATACATAAGTAAATCTCCAGTATAAAGCACAGGCTGAGGATATAATAAAGTTCCCATACATGGTCAGCAGATACATAAGTAAATCTCCAGTATAAAGCACAGGCTGAGGATATAATAAAGTTCCCATACATGGACAGCAGATACATAAGTAAATCTCCAGTATAAAGCACAGGCTAAGCTTATAATAAAGTTCCCATACATGGTCAGCAGATACATAAGTAAATCTCCAGTATAAAGCACAGGATAAGCTTATAATAAAGTTCCCATACATGGTCAGCAGATACATAAGTAAATCTCCAGTATAAAGCACAGGCTGAGCTTATAATAAAGTTCCCATACATGGTCAGCAGATACATAAGTAAATCTCCAGTATAAAGCACAGGCTGAGGATATAATAAAGTTCCCATACATGGTCAGCAGATACATAAATAAATCTCCAGTATAAAGCGCAGACTGAGCTTATAATAAAGTTCCCATACATGGTCAGCAGATACATAAGTAAATCTCCAGTATAAAGCGCAGACTGAGCATATAATAAAGTTCCCATACATGGTCAGCAGATACATAAGTAAATCTCCAGTATAAAGCACAGACTGAGCATATAATAAAGTTCCCATACATGGTCAGCAGATACATAAGTAAATCTCCAGTATAAAGCACAGGCTGAGCATATAATAAAGTTCTCATACATGGTCAGCAGATACATAAGTAAATCTTCAGTATAAAGCACAGGCTGAGCTTATAATAAAGTTCCCATACATGGTCAGCAGATACATAAGTAAATCTCCAGTATAAAGCACAGGCTGAGCTTATAATAAAGTTCTTATACATGGTCAGCAGATACATAAGTAAATCTCCAGTATAAAGCACAGGCTGAGCTTATAATAAAGTTCCCATACATGGTCAGCAGATACATAAGTAAATCTCCAGTATAAAGCACAGGCTGAGGATATAATAAAGTTCCCATACATGGTCAGCAGATATATAAGTACATCTCCAGTATAAAGCACAGGCTGAGCTTATAATAAAGTTCCCATACATGGTCAGCAGATACATAAGTAAATCTCCAGTATAAAACGCAGACTGAGCTTATAATAAAGTTCCCATACATGGTCAGCAGATACATAAGTAAATCTCCAGTATAAAGCGCAGACTGAGCATATAATAAAGTTCCCATACATGGTCAGCAGATACATAAGTAAATCTCCAGTATAAAGCACAGACTGAGCATATAATAAAAATCCCATACATGGTCAGCAGATACATAAGTAAATCTCCAGTATAAAGCACAGGCTGAGCATATAATAAAGTTCTCATACATGGTCAGCAGATACATAAGTAAATCTTCAGTATAAAGCACAGGCTGAGCTTATAATAAAGTTCCCATACATGGTCAGCAGATACATAAGTAAATCTCCAGTATAAAGCACAGGCTGAGCTTATAATAAAGTTCTTATACATGGTCAGCAGATACATAAGTAAATCTCCAGTATAAAGCACAGGCTGAGGATATAATAAAGTTCTCATACATGGTCAGCAGATACATAAGTAAATCTCCAGTATAAAGCACAGGCTGAGGATATAATAAAGTTCCCATACATGGTCAGCAGATACATAAGTCAATCTCCAGTACAAAGCGCAGACTGAGCATATAATAAAGTTCCCATACATGGTCAGCAGATACATAAGTAAATCTCCAGTATAAAGCACAGGCTGAGGATATAATAAAGTTCTCATACATGGTCAGCAGATACATAAGTAAATCTCCAGTATAAAGCACAGGCTGAGCTTATAATAAAGTTCTCATACATGGTCAGCAGATACATAAGTAAATCTCCAGTATAAAGCACAGGCTGAGCTTATAATAAAGTTCCCATACATGGTCAGCAGATACATAAGTAAATCTCCAGTATAAAGCACAGGCTGAGGATATAATAAAGTTCCCATACATGGTCAGCAGATACATAAGTAAATCTCCAGTATAAAGCACAGGCTGAGGATATAATAAAGTTCCCATACATGGTCAGCAGATACATAAGTAAATCTCCAGTATAAAGCACAGGCTGAGGATATAATAAAGTTCCCATACATGGTCAGCAGATACATAAGTAAATCTCCAGTATAAAGCACAGGCTGAGGATATAATAAAGTTCCCATACATGGTCAGCAGATACATAAGTAAATCTCCAGTATAAAGCACAGGCTGAGGATATAATAAAGTTCCCATACATGGTCAGCAGATACATAAGTAAATCTCCAGTATAAAGCACAGACTGAGGATATAATAAAGTTCCCATACATGGTCAGCAGATACATAAGTAAATCTCCAGTATAAAGTACAGGCTGAGGATATAACTAAAGTTCCCATACATGGTCAGCAGATACATAAGTAAATCTCCAGTATAAAGCACAGGATGAGGATATAATAAAGTTCTCATACATGGTCAGCAGATACATAAGTAAATCTCCTGTATAAAGCACAGGCTGAGCTTATAATAAAGTTCCCATACATGGTCAGCAGATACATAAGTAAATCTCCAGTATAAAGCACAGGCTGAGGATATAATAAAGTTCCCATACATGGTCAGCAGATACATAAGTAAATCTCCAGTATAAAGCACAGGCTGAGGATGTAATAAAGTTCCCATACATGGTCAGCAGATACATAAGTAAATCTCCAGTATAAAGCACAGGCTGAGGATATAACTAAAGTTCCCATACATGGTCAGCAGATACATAAGTAAATCTCCAGTATAAAACACAGGCTGAGGATATAATAAAGATCCCATACATGGTCAGCAGATACATAAGTAAATCTCCAGTATAAAGCACAGGCTGAGGATATAATAAAGTTCCCATACATGGTCAGCAGATACATAAGTAAATCTCCAGTATAAAGCACAGGCTGAGGATATAATAAAGTTCCCATACATGGTCAGCAGATACATAAGTAAATCTCCAGTATAAAGCACAGGCTGAGGATATAATAAAGTTCCCATACATGGTCAGCAGATACATAAGTAAATCTCCAGTATAAAGCATAGGCTGAGCATATAAATAAAATACAAATGTGTTAAGGTGGAATCCTTCTAGTGTTGGGTAGTTGTTTTTATTTCCATGGGTAATGTTTGTGTTCTTGCAGAAATTAGATATGTTACTATTTTTTACTGCAATAAAAGGACATTCAAATCTCAAACATTTTCTTTCCTGATTCAGACAGAATTTTAAACACATTTTCAGTTTACTTCTATTATTAAATTTGCCTCTGTCTCTTGATATCCTTTGTTGAAAGAACAACAATGCACTACAGGGAGGTATCTTAACACTTCAGATGAGCCAATTTCAGGATGCATACATGTGCAGCAACCAATCAGCAGCTAGCTAGCTCCTACTAAGCCTACCTAGGCTTTATTTTCAACAAAGGATACCAAGCGAGTTAAGCAAAAAAAAAAAAAAAATAAGTCAAATGGAAAGGTGTTTAAAAATGACATGCTCAATCTAAATAAATAAAAAAAATGGTTTTATTTCATTTAATATGTTTGTATGTTTTCTGCAACTTCAAAATATGTATCATTTTCTTTATTAGTTACATTTTGGCTGTTTTCTTCATATCTAATTAAATATTAAAGGAACATATAACATTAAGGGTTAGATTACTAGTGGAGCGCTATCGATAACACTTGGAGCGCAAACACAATTGCGAGGTTTCAGTATTTTTTACGCTCAAATTAAGAGGTTTTAGAAAAGCTTTAATTATTATTATTATTTCTTTCACTGGTAATTACTATTTTATTTTCTGTAATGGTAGTTTTTTTAAATAATGGTAGTTTTTTTAGTAATGGTAGGTTTTGTTTTAAAGGTATATTTAGTTTTTATTTATTTTATAAGTACATTTTTATACATTTTTAAGATAGTTAAGATTTATATCATCATTTTTTGTGTATTTTAATTTGGGTTAAGTGAGGGGGTTGACTTGTTAGTTTATAATTTGTGATGTGGGGGGGGGCTGGTGGTTTAGGGGTTAATAATGTAGTTTAGAAGTTGTGCTGTTTAGGGATGGCGGTTTAGTGGTTCATAGTTTATTTTGGTACTTTGAGATGTGGGGGGATGGCAATTTAGTTGTTAATAGTTTAGATGTTTATTTTGGGGGATGGCTGTTTAGGGGTTATTAGAGTAGGGACTTAAATTGCTTCAGGCTATCACGTGAGTAGGGTGTTTTTTTCACACTTTTTTGGCTGCTTTGACTTCTGTGGAGCAGTAGGTTATTGTGCTAGCGGTAGGTCATTTTTTTTCGAGTCAGATTAACGCTAAAGCAATCATTTTTTACTTTCAACTTGTAATACTTACGCAAATTACTTACCGCTAGCACAATTGGCTCTCTAGCAATAGCGCTAATTAGTGCTTTACTTGTAATCTATGTAAACAATCCAGGAATGG
This sequence comes from Bombina bombina, assembly GCF_027579735.1. NCBI lineage: Eukaryota > Metazoa > Chordata > Amphibia > Anura > Bombinatoridae > Bombina > Bombina bombina. The sequence goes on along the minus strand of NC_069505.1, from coordinate 611,716,874 downwards.
GAACAGCACTTGTTAAACGGAGTGCCCGGAGGTGACTTATCAAGTCTCAAATCATATGTAAAGCAACAAGTCCTCCAGCACTTCCAATAATAAAAGACCTTTATTAATATTCCAACATGGGCCAACACATATCCCCTGTTGTAATATTAATAACGTTTTTTTTATTATTGGAAGTGCTGGAGGACTTGTTGCTTTACTTGTAAGCTAGCCCTAAATATTTATATCATTTATGTAAAAGAAAACTATTTAAATATAATGTTTTTTTTTATATATTCTAAATACTAAACGTGAAGTGTGTGTCTGTATAAGTGGTTCTTAAAGGGACATTCCAGACAAAAAATAAATGCACATAGATATAGCTTTTATTAGACACATTTTTGCTAATACATGTATATTACAAAAAAATTATTCTATTCAAAATCAAAATGCTTCCATCTGTATTCATATGTTGGCTGGAATGTCCCTTTAAGACTGATTGCCTAATGGGTGGAAACATTGACATCCTACTTCTTGTTTGGTGGAAACTAAATTACCTCACATAGAGAAACATCCAGTTAATAAAACAAACAAAAAAACTTTACCTTTTTAATAAACTCTCTTTTTTATGCATCAAAGAAACCTGTTGAAGACTCTTTAACCCCTTCACTCCTAAGTCTTCTTTATATCTCTTTGCTAAGTCTGAATTCTGAACTTTTTTACTGCTTAAATTTAAACAACATTATGTCATACTACATAATACACAAACAAATATATTTGTTCAGCAGGCCCAACAGTTTCAAAATATATTATTATTATTTTATTTATATTTTATAAGACATCAGAATACTACAACAAGAATGTTTGTAAAAAGTATATTTTTTGTTAAGTTTTTATTAAATATTTAAGATAGCCAGGTGACTAATGTGTTGCTAATGTGATCACCTTACTACATTGACATCAAGGGTATCCACATCAGAAAGAGGTGCCCATACATGGCCAGATTATGTGTGATGCGCTAACTGATGCGCTTCAGCGATATCGGGCTTATCGGGGCTGTTTATAATTTGTGTGAGTTCCCATCACATTTCCTTTGTTGTAACTTCCTCTCCCTATATTTGATTCAGCTTAAGTATTACACCAATCACACTGATACATCTATATAATCACCCTTTATTACTTGATATCAGTATATATAGGTACTCTATCTGTTATTGTACATATCCAGGTATCCTCCATATTAGTAGGAGTTTTTAATTGTATCTCCCAGTTTTTATTTTGCCTTTTATTAAAAGTTATGTTTTAATTACATAGGCAAACTCTGTCCCAACCCACTAGTGTATTGCCATTGTTTAGATATGTGATTACTTGACATTATAGTCTGAGTGCTATTAGTGAATTCTCCGAATGGTACTTTCTCAATTCACCCTTGTCTACTATTAGTTTTCAATACACAGCACCTCTTCTGTATTCTAATCTGCCAGTTGGCATTTATTTATATATGATACAGTCTGTGGCCCCTATTTATGAAAGGTCTTGCGGACCTGATCCGACAGTGTGGATCTGGTCCGCAAAACCTCGCTGAATGCGGAGAGCAATACGCTCTCCGTATGCAGCATTGCACCAGCAGCTCACAAGGCCTGTTGGTGCAACACCGCCCCCTGCATACTCGCTGCCAATGGGCCACCAGCAGGGAGGTGTCAATCAACCCGATCGTACTCGATCGGGTTGAATTGTGGCGTTTCCTGTCCGCCTGCTCAGAGCAGGCAGACAGGGTTATGGAGCAGCAGTCTTTAGACCGCTGCTTCATAACTACTGTTTCTGGAGAGTCGAAAGACTCGCCAGAAACACGGGCCCACAAGCACCATAAGGAGCTTGTTAAATGGGCCCCTATATTGACAATCCAGTAGTGCCATTGGTTATCTTATCATTTTTTGTACAAGTTGATAATTTACCTGCTATATGCAGGTTTCCTTTCCAATTGAGCACACTAACAATAATATAAATATATATATATATATACTTACAATTTGTCTAAATATACACAAATATGGCAACTAAATGGGAACAGAACAGACATTCGGACAACAAAAAAGAAGCAGACCTAAATGAAGATTTTCAAAACCCTAATACCTCTAACACCAATATCAATGACAGAATGAACCAGGCATTGAAAAATATTCACAAACTGATGCATAAACAGGATAAACTCTGGTGGAATCACCACTTCTTTTATAAATACACTAGTCCTAAAGCCCGTTCACACGGGCCGTGTGGTTTATTTTTATTTTTATATTCTCTCTCTCTCTCTGCCCTATCTCTCTCTCTCCCCTCTTTCTCCCCCCTGTCTCTCTCACTCTCTCTCCCCTGTCTCTCTCACTCTCTCCCCCCTGTCTCTCTCACTCTATCCCTATCCCCCCTGTCTCTCTCACTCTATCCCCCCTGTCTCTCTCACTATATCCCCCCTGTCTCTCTCACTCTCACTTCCCTGTCTAACTCTCACTCCCCTGTCTCTCTCTCACTCCCCTGTCTCTCTCTCACTCCCCTGTCTCTCTCTCACTCCCCTGTCTCTCTCTCTCTCCCCTGCCTCTCTCTCTCCTCCCCCCTGTCTCTCTCTCTCCCCTGTCTGTCTCTCTCTCTCTCCCCTGTCTCTCTCCCCCCTGTCTCTCTCTCTCCCCCCCTGTCTCTCTCTCTCCCCCCCTGTCTCTCTCTCTCCCCCCCGTCTCTCTCTCTCCCCCCGTCTCTCTCTCTCTCTCCCCCCCTGTCTCTCTCTCCCCCCCCCTGTCTCTCTCTCTCCCCTGTCTCTCTCTCTCCCCTGTCTCTCTCTCCCCTGTCTCTCTCTCTCTCTCTCTCTCTCCCCTGTCTCTCTCTCCCCTGTCTCTCTCTCTCTCCCCCCCTGTCTCTCTCTCTCCCCCCCTGTCTCTCTCTCTCCCCCCCTGTCTCTCTCTCCCCCCCCCCTGTCTCTCTCTCTCCCCTGTCTCTCTCTCTCCCCTGTCTCTCTCTCCCCTGTCTCTCTCTCCCCTGTCTCCCTCTCCCCTGTCTCTCTCTCTCTCTCTCTCTCTCTCTCTCCCCTGTCTCTCTCTCCCCTGTCTCTCTCTCTCTCCCCCCCTGTCTCTCTCTCTCCCCCCTGTCTCTCTCTCCCCCCCTGTCTCTCTCTCTCCCCTGTCTCTCTCTCCCCTGTCTCCCTCTCCCCTGTCTCTCTCTCTCTCTCTCTCTCTCTCTCTCTCTCTCCCTCCCTCCCTCCCTCCCTCCCTCCCTCCCTCCCTCCCTCCCTCTCTCTCTCTCTCTCTCTCTCTCCCTCTCCCTCTCCCTCCCTCTCTCTCTCTCTCTCTCCCTCTCCCTCTCCCTCTCCCTCTCCCTCTCTCTCTCTCTCTCTCTCTCTCTCTCTCTCTCCCTCCTCCTCCTCCACTTGCCGGGTCCTCGCGCTGCTGTCATTCACCCCTGCGCGTGCGATCAGCCCTCTCCTCCTCCACTTGCCGGGTCCTCGCGCTGCTGTCATTCACCCCTGCGCGTGCGATCAGCCCTCTCCTCCTCCACTTGCCGGGTCCTCGCGCTGCTGTCATTCACCCCTGCGCGTGCGATCAGCTGCTGTCTAAGGCCAAGTGTTTGTCTGAACTGCGCATGACGGCTTCAGACAAACTCTTGTCTTTTATAATATAGGATTGAATTACACATGATCCCTCAGGGACTGAGATTACAATTATTTGCGGCATTTGACTTTCGTAACCCTAACATAAGCGTAAAGTGGGAAGAAACACTGTCCGAATGTTCTGAAAAAATAAAGAGAATACTTATCAAACAATATAAGTCAGAATATGACTTATTAGAAACTCAAATACAAGAACTAAATAGTTTGAATCTCTAAATTATTTTGATAATTCCTATAAAAGATATTAACAGGAACTTGATAAATATGAAAAAGAAATCAAATAAATGAAACAAGGAAAACTGAGTAGAGATATATCAGACTATGAGAATAAAAATTATACAAATGGAAAAGAAAGAGTGCTATCAACAAAGAAAAACTTTCATGTGTCAATATCATAGAGAGTGACGTATCAGATACTGATATAGAGAAAACAGACAATTCACAATCTGAAACAGAACCCGAAACGTAAAACTCAGAAAGTAACGATAGAATAACACACAGTAAAAGGAAGGATTTTTTTAGAAGGAAGTGTCTCTTCTCAACCAAGCATACAAGGAGAGGTAGGGGGAAAAACCAAAAGGCAAATGAAATCCAAAAACAACTCTCAAAACAAATCAGACACAAAGAACTGGAAACCGTACAAACGGGATCCGAGTCCATTCTTGCAGATAAGGATGAAACAATGATAATTATCATTCTCTCACAAAAATTACTTTTAGAAGACAATAGAAAAGTTCTATCGTAAGGATTATCATTTTGTCCCACTCCTAAAAGTGACAAATTTGAATTTGTAAAAGATGTACAACTATTTCTCAGAAAAATAGTTCTAAAGAGATTTTACAAAGATAAATCCAATCCCAGTGGTGATGAAATGGACACTCAAACATGGACTGAGGATGAAAGAACTACTCTAGATGGAAAATTTCCTAAAGGAAAATATATCTCCAAAAGATCTTATTGGAGAGACAAAATAAGAAAAAGCCAAAATAACCACTTATAAATATTTATCAACATGGTATGTAGCAAAATTAACTAATCTGAAAGCAAACCAGACAAAACATAATCTTTCTTATAAAGAACAGAAAGGATTATCTGACTTAAAGAATTGGAAGGGTTTAATAATAAGAAACTCTGACAAGGGAGGGAATGTGGTCATTTGACCAGTCAACATGTATTTACAAGAAGCTGAAAAACAACTTAAGGATATGACATGCTATAAAAAAATGAGCTATAACTCCTCACAACAATTTCTTTAACATTACATGTGTATGATTGAATCAGCCAAAAAAGACTATATAATAACTCCCAAATAGTTTCAATTTCTAAAAGTATCTAATCCAACCACAGCAACATTTTATTTGATCCCCAAAGTTCATAAGAACCAATATCATCCACCTGGTCGTGCAATTGTTTCTGGCATAAATTGCCTAACAGTAAAAGCCAACCAATACGTGGATTATAGATTAAGAGAATATCTACCACAAATATCCTTGTATGTAAAAGATACACTAGATGTATTGAAACAATAGGAACATATTCATGTAAACACCACAACCTGGCTAGTAACCGCAGATGTGGAGTCCTTATACACAAGTATAAACCACACTCTAGGACTCAAAGCAGTAAGCAGTTTTCCAAAAATGGGATCAAACAAAGATACAAATCACAATATTTTAATCCTTAAACTCCTAAATTTTGTGTTACATCACAACTTTTTCACCTTTGATCATGGGTTTTACCTACAAGCAGGAGGGATGGCAATGGGCACTGCCTGTGCTTCCACATATGCCAACCTATTTTTAGGTTAGTGGGAGCAACAAATAGTCTTCTCAGATCAGGATTCACATCATATGTCATTCATACCCATGTGGATACGTTACATAGATGAGGTGCTGTTCCTCTGGGAAGGCACACAAAATGAATTAGATCTATTCCTGAGAATCCTGAATTAAATTTACCTGAATATTAAACTCACATATGAAGTGAGCCAAACAGAAATAACCTTTTTAGTGCTCCGAATTAACAAACAGCTTGATGGTACAATTAGCACTGATATGTATAGAAAATCCATGGAACAAACAGCATTTTACACAGCACAGGCTCATAATACTGCAAATCCATTACCTATAAGAGAATTCCTGAGAATGAGAAGAAACTGTTCAACCAAGGACAATTACCAGTGCAGGGCAAAAGGACTCAAATATAGACTTTTCCTGAGAGGTTACAGTAAAAGGTCTATAAAAAAGGCAGAATATAGAGCTAGACAAACACCCAGACATGAACTGCTTAACAAACAAAAAGGTGCACAAGTCCTTGACCAAGTGAGATTTATAACAACTTATAACCCACAGACCAAAGAAGTGGTAAAGATCTTACAAGATAACTGGCACATATTAAAAACAGACTCTATACTTTCACCCTTATTAGGTGATAAAGTGCTAGTAGGCTATAGGAGAGCCCACAATCTAAAAAACTTTGTAAGTCCAAGTCACTTTGCAGGCTCCAAAATGAAAGCACAATTAACCCAAGGATCTTTTGTTGTTTTAGTAAATTGTAATTATATCCAATTTTTATAGCCTATCATGCCAAAATTGAGCATAATTTTGACGTACATGTTACAATTATATATGACACAAATTTTATTATTTTATTTCTTTAACAACACTGCTGGTTCATGACCAATACACATCATCCTTTTTTTCATTATACACTTTCACGCATATCCTTTTATAGTTCAAATCGGAACAACCTAACACACTTCACTGTCAATTTAAATACAAAACATTTGCTATTAAACTATTTCATGTTCTTTTTCACATGACATCACATAGAGCATGAATATAATCATACATGATTCATATAGTATTTAGATCTGAAAATCAAACATTTTATTGTACATTATAATGCAGGTATTATTTAGAACATTCAACTTTAAGTAGCAGACAAAGATGTACAAGTCAAAAACATTCCATTGGGACATTAGTCGCGAATGTTAATGAAGCACACAGGCTATTGAGCCCAATCAACATGAATAAGATTCAGAATATTCACTCATGTCCCATTGGTCCTTTTTTGAAAACTATGACAACTTCCGTTTTTAATTGTATATTAGGTAAATATTTTAAAAAATTTGTATCCATTGTTTGTATGCCTGAAGAAAAGACCGGTTTATGGTCTAGAAACGCGTAGCAGTTTTTATGGATTAAAATCTACTGATTTTAAATATACGGCAGTTGTCCATTTGTTTTTTGCCTTGGTTCTCCCTTTGAGCCTTCCTGGATAAGGCATCAAAGTATCTGCTCTACCGCAGCGTCTCAGGTTTCAGCCGCACAGACGCCAATCAAAGAAACGCTGAACATCACCTGTGAACAGCTTGCCGGAGACCACCCAGTGTGCTAGCCACTGAAAGTGTTAGCCTGCCTGTCAGCACCGGTTACCATACGGTGCCATTACCTCTGGTAAGCCTTTACATTATTCACCTATTTTGGCTTTGAATCTACAATATCACGCTATGTGGCGCCCTCTTTGTTATTTCTAATTTACAGACACCTTCCACCCGAAGTCCAGAGGAGCCTTGCCGCCAGCATATTTCTATTGTTGCAAAAGACATAGCACCATTTCTTCATATGGACTAATATGGTTTGTCCATAGACATTAATCACTTTTACTATTTGTTATCAACATATATTTTTTGTCAGCGCACCCCGTTCACGGTTCCCCTAGGGGTTCCTATTTTTGGTCCAAAATGAAAGCACAATTAACCCAAGGATCTTTTAAATGTGGTACATGTAGTACTTTTAGTTTCATGCAGAAAAATAATTCAATCACCAATCGGTTTGGCAAACTACACACGATTAATGCACATATTAACTGTCAAACCGAAGGGGTGATTTATGCTCTTCAATGTAAATATGACAAAATCTATGTGGGAATGACCACTAGAAAAATCAGAATCAGGTTACAAGAGCACTTAAGAAACATCAAAAATGCTCAAAAAGATATCCAGGCAGGCAAAACAATTACTTCAATTGCCAGACATTTCCTCTCAGTACAATCGAGTCAATCAGACCTCCAATGCTTTGGACTACAAAAAATGAATCTAGGTATAAGAGGTGGTGACCTAGAGAAAACACTGTTATGTGCTGAAAGTAGATGGATATATCTAATAAATTTGGTTAACCCAAATGGGCTAAATGAACAGAATAACTTATTCTTGTGAGTCATAAGCACCTATCACCATTAAACTCTGTAAATCCAACTAAGAGTCACCCAATGATATCTAAAAAATATGATCTTTAGAAAAGTAAGCATATGTTTCCACAAATTATGCAAGTGTTCTAATAATGATTAAGACAAAACAATTTTCATACTAAGTCTAATAAAATATGGGGTGCGGAGCTAACGCTCATCAGAAATGGATGCACTTTAGAGGAGCTCCGGAAAATCTAATTTTGATACACAAAGTGCCCTGATTAATTATGGAGGGTATGACCCTGAGATAAGTGGACTGAGCGGAATATTTGGGAAGCATGAAGAACACTATTGTTCCATTATACAGACACTTTTAACATCTGCATCATTCTAATCATAGATGCCCGCTATCCTAATCTACCCCAGTTGCTGCGACCGAAGCAGAATCACAATAACCATGTACTTTGCACCCGGAGTGAAAGTCATAAGTGACGTCCTGGCTGACAAGAGGATAAAGTGGTGGCAGGAGATCTCTGCCCAGAGATTGAACAGGGCTGCAGTGCAGATGATTGTTGGAGCTGGGAATCAGCAAGTGTGGTGTCCGCTATCTTGGTGGCGCATAGCACACGCCAAGATGAGAATCGCTTCACAGGAATGATTAGAGGTAGTATCATCAGGAAGGTCATAACAGAAAAAGAAGGCACATACAATTTCTGTTTGGCCTCATAAGTGAATACATAGAAAAAAAAGAAAAAAAAAACCAATAGCTAGCTTATAAACATTTCAGTTTCATTCATATGGGACTAACAGATGATATATGCCCTTACCAGATAAATCTTTATTCACAGCTTATCAGTAACATGGGTGTTAAGCAATGCTTATTTAGCCTCTACATAACTTGCTAAAATCGTTAAGGGAGTCAGGATAGCAGGCCATAATGGCACCTACCACAAGCTTTAAATAGGCATTCTTCCTGAAGACAAGGTCACAGATAATGCTGGCTAATATGTTATGTGAACACACGGATTAAAGAGCGGGGCTTAATGGGAAGCGCAAATCCACTACAACCTACTAATCTAGGTCTGGTAGTTACTTTGAGCTGCCTCAGATCATTCTGCTGAATAATAGAGCAAAGGATCAGTTACAACTCCTCCTTGGAAATGGAAGAGATTTATATAGCTGTGCAGAGCCTTTTGAAGGAGCAGGAGCTGGAGATGGCCACCAGATTTTACCACCTCCAAGCTCTTATGGAATCTAGGACTGTGGAGAAAGCTGCTCCTGCAACTTCACTGCACGAGGAAGCTGGCACTGCGGAGCTGCTGCAGCATCATTCAGTAATTGTTGAGCAGCCCTGCACAACAGAGGGCTCTGTTCCTCCATTACTAGACCAATTCATATTCCTGGAATATCAGATTCTGCCAGAGGGATGGTTTGGATAATCTGACATATTGGAGCAGAGTGGGACACTAGCAACATCACAAGGCACAAGATTGAAGATAGAGACACTTTGGGTTGGTCCCATAGATCCTGTCCCATCTAACACTATATTAAATGCCACCAGATCGAGGGATTCCCTTCCCCGAGACTGGTTAGGGGTGGCGATATTGTCGGATGGTCTGAGTACCTGGAATCAGCAGATGGACGTGGCAAGCTTGTTTAAATTATATGATGTGGACTACTGTGTCCAAAAGATGCTTGTCCCTCTGCCCAACTTACAACAGAACTGTCCCCATAGATATGGTATTGGGTAAAAATGCTCCCATTAATGTGACCTACCGTTGAGTGCTATAATTTCATAATTTAATGATGGCCTCACGGCCTGATAAAGTGCGATTGTTGTATGTGAGTCTTGTTGGGGTCCCTCATTTGTCACTTTGTATAGTTAATGGGTGCTGGTTGATTATTGTATATTGATAGGGTTATAACACTTGATTTGTTGGGTTCTCATGTAATTCTCACTTTGATATTCACAGGTGTGTTTCCTCTATCAATGTAATGCCGTTGTCTGAGTAATATCTGTTGTATATCAGCTAGTCCTTGGACTATATAGGGGTGAATCTATGTGCCAGGCCTTTAATGAGCTATTCTTCTAACACATATCTCAACAATTACAAGATATAGCTCCTCCTATCATAAACATATTATATTGATGCAGGTAAAATATAATGTGCTAGAATTATTGCATAGGATAGTACGTCACCTCTGTATATATTTGTTAGGTTACTCTATTTTGTCAGATATATATTGTATGTTGGTTTTTTTTTTCTGTACACATGACCCCATCCTTACCTAACTAAGGTACACTACATGAGATTTAATTCTCTCACTCTGCCAACTCATACTCTTTAGCATAAATATTACCTTGGGAAGTGTCTCTGGTGTCAGCGGCCGGGATGGCAGAGTTCACTATGCCTCTATAATTCTTGGTGGAGGGGAGTTAATACTTGGGTACCCACTGTTAGGGAATCTTAGAGGGTACAAATGCTAAAATGCATTATCACAACTAGACTATACTGGAGTTCATGGTACCTTGCTTGGTTGTTTAGGGATTGGAGGTTTTGTTCCGCCAACTAACACTTCCGGGGTCCCAAGAATGACCCTTACTGATACTCATATGCTTAATTTTGAGACCATGAGTGACCTCTGATTTCTAATATTACTAATTACTATGGATCTAGGGGTGACCTATGCCTATCTTACAGTTTGGGATATGCTTACAGTATATTTTAGAAATAGTCGATAATTGTTTGTATATGTTAATATTACCTTAGAAATTACAGCTGGTTGGTATAGCCCCACCTGTCAGCAACAATCTATTACTTGTTATTCACATGCTTGTCAGATAGTAAATTCTTTTTCAGATGCCTTGAAAATTTTTGATAGGTAGGAATGTAGATCATGCCTATTTAATATGCTCACAGTAGAACATCTTGTTAAGCAATAGGTGCCTACAGAAAATGGCTATTTCCGATAACTATGTGATAGATTGTTTTATACTATGAACAAAACACTGGCCCTGTGTCCTGGACACTCCAGAGGACATAGAGATCTATATTTATATGTTACCAAAATTACAGCTGACAGTGGCCTGAAATTAATATAATTTGCTGTTCCTATGGCAATCTTACATAAGAAAATGTTTTATTATAGGACCATTATGCCCATTTGTGAGCTATTGTTTTAATATTATTGTAGGCTATATAGTCATAATATAGGACAGTGCGTCCGTTATATGCAGCTCTGTTCTGACTTGCATACCATACCATTTTCAAGCACTGGAACAATGCCCAAGTTCATAAATATATTTCTAGTACTTTCCGGGCCTAAGAGGGATCTTGCCTTTCTTGAGTCCTAATGATACCTATATATCAAAAGCAGCAAATGCCCATATACATGTTGTGTTTTTTTGTTTTTTTTTCTCAAGTTATGACCCACTATATATGGTTTCATGGGCCTAATATAGTTAATACTCTAAAGATTAGTCTTTATCCAGGCCAGGTTGGATCGGGTAGGCCTACGTCTAGGTAGTAAGATTTGTAAGTATAGTATTAAACAGATGCTAGGTTTGCTTATTATTATGTAGTGATAGTGGCCTGCTGCATCCATATATATATATATACTGAGGAAAGCAGTGAAATAAGGTCACACAATTTTTATTGTAGAACCCTATTGGTAACATGCATCCGTACACATCCATTGGTGGTAATACTGAGATTTATATGGTTATTTAGTTGTTCTAGGTCAAAAGTGTTTTTAGTACCCCCCTCCATAGCTAGAAATATTGCGATTAGGGGTAACTAAAATCCTCCGCAATTCAAATCAGAGTTAGATAGTCTCTGCCCTAACCTAAGCACTAAATATTCTTTACCTTGTAGCTAATGGACCCTGCCATTCATTACATTTTTCTCTTTTTAAACTTAAAGCAGATGTTCTTAACATATTTACATATAACAGCTGCACTTTGATATAAATGTATTGTATATGCCGACTATATATTTTAAGTCTCTTTCTAAGTAAAACCTCTGCCCAGAATCCTTTGTACCTTTATAGTACAAGTTTATATTCAGTGACTTTTTTTATAAGCTCTAATCAGCCATTATCTGGCACCCATAGGCCGGCTCATTTGTTACAGTTGTTAATATTGTGTTAACTATTTGACCTATGAATGGCCTATTAGGCCATCCTCCTATATAAAAAATAAAACTAGGTTCTACCTTTTAGATGGGACCCGAAAAGTGGCCTCCTATTTATCATTGGCCTTCCATGAGTTGTGGGATTGTGAAGGGTCCAAAAGTGGCCCTCATTCTCAGCCAGAAGGCGTGTTATGTTGTACTGTATGATGTGAGTACCATTCAATGTGACTACTGTTGTTGTTTGAATTTATGTATCAGTGTTTCACCTTGACAAATGTTCTTTTATTTTTTGTACTGCTTGGTGAACCTTAAAGAAAATTATTAAAAAAATAAATAAAATATAATTTGTTCGTCTTGGTATATCTATTCTGACGATACATATTCTTGTGTAACTCCATAACATATACTATTATATATAGTATTATAGTATTTGGAATTTACATAATTCACCTATCAAAATAGAACTAATAACTTATCTTATCTCAATCTTAAAACCCCACCCCCTTCTTTTCTTTTATCTTTCCCCCTTAGCCCCCCCCCCCCCCTTTCCAGGCTCTATTTTTCTGTCTCACTCAGGGCACTAGTTTATGCACATTGTATCACTTTTGCTGTTGTGTATCACTTCACTGATCAATACTTCATCATGTCATACTGTCGTTTTTCACAGTACTTATCCATATCTTTCATTCTTCTTATTTTTATTCATCACTATCACACTTATCACACTCCTATTATAATATTATTTTTTTATTTCATTACTTATAGGCACTAATTATATTTTTTTTTTAAGTGCATCTCTTTTTTAATGGTAAAACATTAGTTTTCTCTTATTTCTAGTATCTTTCTAAATTCGAAGACAAATAACAAGCTCAATATACCTGAATGTCTTGATATATCTGAATGTCTTGATAGCCGAGCGCATAGTGATAGGATGTCGGTGAAACCTAATGGATTGTACATCATGTATACATCAAAAGGAGGCGTGGTCCACTTTGACAGGTAATATAAAGCTGCTAGTAGCACAACGCGTGCTTACCTTTTGAAAAGCTGGTTAGTGGAAAACATGTTAGGGAATTGGTGAAGAGTCTGGGAGCTCCTGTTTTTTTAGGGCAACTAGGAGGATACTATTATTGAATGATTTATCTTTAGACTACCTTATTTTTCAATACTTATATGATTTTCTCTGTGCATTTGATAGAGCGTAAAGAGCACTAATTTACAAGCATATACAAATAGCTCAACCCCAATATCATTGGTGCGCCCTCCCCCCTCTTCCTCTATCGTGCCAGATTATTAGATGATGACATTGAAGCTGCTGTGATCAAACTATACAATAGGTGTACTTCACAGAAAACTCTAAGGTTGAGGCACTATATATAATCATTTGTGCTACTATTGTTAGATTGTATTTGTTTTGTAGATTATACAAATGTAGGAATTGCAGTAATAATTGGTATAAGCTTTACATTATTTGATTTAACTCCAATTGTATATTCCTACATATCGTTCCATCATTAACATTCATTACCATTACATTTAACTGCAATAATCTCCTGATGTTATATGATATACAAGCTTTATAGGGAATGTAACATACAACATCCGCTGATAACTTGGATAACTACAATGGCACACAAGGCTCTATACATAAGAGCACCTGACTGTATTATGCTTTTCCTGTAATCTAATATTTTTACTAATGAAGTCAAAGCTCTATAAAACTATTATACACATTCATATAATCAGATACGTTATTGTGGTGGAGCTAAACAGTTGAAATCATCTACAATTATTGTAACCATTTGTTATTTACTATTCATTTTTACTTTAGAGAGTTTATACAATAATATTATATAGCCTCCTCTTAGATTGCATACACTTTTACTATCTTGTTGTGATCCTAACAGTCTATTGATTTCTCTGGGAACTTAGTATACAGCATTCTACTGAGAACTTTATTATCAGCTAAGGCTCCTTATATACGAGCATTTGACTTTAATTCATTTTCACTTTGAAACCGGACTATTTATAATGTGTGTGAATTCCAACACATTTCCTTTGTTGTAACTTCCTGTCCCTGTATTTGATTCAGTTTAAGTATTACACCAATCACACTGATACATCTATATAATTTCCCTTTATTATTTTATTATCAGTATATATAGGTACTCTATTTGTTATTATACATATACAGGTATCCTCCATATTAGTTGGAGTTTTTAATTGTATTTCCCAGTTTTTATTTTGCATTTTATTTAAAGTTATTTTTTAATTATATATGTGAACTCTGTCTCAACCCACTAGTGTATTGCCATTGTTTAGATATGTGGTTACTTGATATTATAGACTGTCTGAGTGCTATTAGTGTATTCTCCAAATGGTACTTTCTCCATTCACCCTTGTCTTCTATTCATCCTACTTACACTGAAGGATTGCTGATGTGCCCATAAATGATTGTTATCACGTTCAAAGTGTATCTTGACTGGCGTCTTCAATTCCACACCATCGTTCCAATATCACCAAAACCAAACTATGGAAGCCGAAGTGGAATTTGTATAGAGCAATGCGTTTTGGCTCGTAATAGCCTTTCTCAAACTCTAAGAACATAGTGTATCCTTGCTCTTATATATACAACAATCAAATGTTTAATTATGGTCACATAATTGTCATGAATTATGAGATATATCTCCTGCCCATATGGACTTAAAGCAATAATACTCTTCTCAAATACAATAAAATGATTTGTATTAAGAAGATTAGATCAAATGTTAGATAAATAATGTATAGAGTTTTGTGTTAAATATTGAGGTATCAAAAGAACAAGGTCATACTTTACAAAGCCAAATAATTGTCAATCATTTCTTGACAATTTATTGGACATGAACAATAGAGTTAAAATTATTGTTATTTTAAATATTTTTTATAGACTTTTTTTTAGAATAATAATAATTGGCTAAAATTACATAGAAGTAGATCAATCAATTTAAAAATAATTTAACAAAAAAACAGCCTACATCTAATTCCTGATTTAGACCATACGGTTGAAGTGTCTTTAACTGCTCCTTATGTGAATCTTCTCCCTTCCAATTGCCTTTATGGTTATCTATGATAAAAAATATTTAGTAGTCAGCGCCAGGAGAGGATAGTCTTGATAAAGGCCTCTTAGTTGGCCGAAACGCGTTGACCTCCTGTGACATACCAGCCGAGTTCCTATTTATATATGGTAAGCACTTTTCCTTTTAGTTTAGCTAGCCTTTTTTGTTTTTGTGCATCTGTTTGTTTTTTCTTCCACATGTACCTTTAGATGTTCTTACTTTAACCAGAATTTTTATATATAACATTTCCCTCCCCTGGATAAAATAATTCTCTTCTCTCTTCTCTGGATCCTTCCACATTAGACCTCCAATGGATTTTTTACTCTTTGTAACTGTATAGGCTTTTGGACTATATTGTTGATTTATAAATGGGATGTCCCTTTATCTGAGCTCAGATTCATTAATATCCCTCATTATTTTCTTTATTGTCTTTTTTTGTCATATATTTTTTGTCATATGTTTTTCACTGTTGCCTTTTAAACATTTAACTCTAGATTGTGAATAACTCTGCTAGATTGCTATATAATTCTAGCAATCTTGTCCATATATATTCTTTGGATTAAAACCGTTTCTATATAAAACATATGTTTTATATATTCTATATTGTCTTTCACCTCTACAATATTGTTCACCCATTTTTATGCTCTTTATTAATACAGTACTATCACCTAGATTTAGAGTTTTGCGTTAGCCATCAAAAGCAGCGTTAAGGGGTCCTAACGCTGCTTTTGGCCGCCCGCTGGTATCGAGTCAGGCAGGAAAGGGTCTAACGCTCACTTTCCTACCGCAATTCCAGGCTACCGCAGATTCCCTTATGCCAATTGCGTATCCTATCTTTTCAATGGGATCTGTCAATTTGGAGTCTTGGGAGAAGTGAGCGGTAGACCCTCTACCGACAAGACTCCTACCGACAAAAAAATTCAGTAGTTAAGAGCTTTATGGGCTAACACCGGAATATAAAGCTCTTAACTACTGTGCTCTAAAGTACACTAATAACCATAAACTACCTATGTACCCCTAAACTGAGGCCCCCCCACATTGCCGCCACTATAATAACATTTTTTAACCCTTAATCTGCCGACCGGACACCTCAGTCACCTACATTATACCTATAAACCCCTAGTCTGCTGCCCCTAGCATCGCTGACCCCTATATTATATTTATTAACCCCTAATCTGCCCCCCAACATCGCTGCCACCTTACCTACACTTATTAACCCCTAATCTGCCCACCGGACATTGCCGCTACTATAATAAATGTATTAACCATTAAACCGCCACACTCCTGCTTCAAAAACACTAGAATAAATAGTATTAACCCCTAATCTGCCCTCCCTAACATCGCCGCCACCTACCTACAATTATTAACCCCTAAGACGCCGCCTGGATGAACACTTCTACCGGATGGAGGACCTCTTCTTTGCCGCTTGGATGAAGACTTCTACCAGATCAAGGACCTCCTCTGCGCACCTTGGATGAAGAATTCGGCTCGCCTGGGTGAAGACAACTCAAGGTAGGATGATCTTCAGGGGGTTAGCAATAGGTTTTTTTAAGGGGGGGTTGGGTGGGTTAGAGTAGGGGTGTGTGGGTGGTGGGTTGTAATGTTGGGGGGGAGTATTGTATTTTTATTTTCATGCAAAAGAGCTGATTACTTTGGGGCAATGCCCCGCAAAAAGCCCTTTTAAGGGCTGGTAAAAGAGCTGATTACTTTTGTATTTTAAAATAGGGTAGGGAATTTTTTATTTTGGGGGGCTTTTTTATTTTATTAGGGGGCTTAGATTAGGTGTAATTAGTTTAAACTGCTTGTAATTCTTTTTTATTTTTTGTAATTTAGTGTTTGTTTTTTTGTATTATAGAATAGTTTATTTTATTGTATTTTATTTTAACTAATTGTATGCAATTTATTTAATTAATTTAAAGGGACATTATACACTCAAAAATATGGGCTATTTAAATAAAGCACTCACAGAAGGTAAAGTTTGTAATTGACATGTATTATCAATGTTGCTTCTAAAGTGCTGCTATCTACAATGGAGTTTTTTTCCATACTATTGTACTAATAGGGCTAAACTTCCAGAGTGGTTATAAAGACAAGCTGGATCGGTGATGTCTGTAACGGGTCAAGTGGAAGTTTAGCCCTATTAGTACAATAGTATGGAAAAAACTCTATTGTAGATAGCAGCACCTCCGGTCTCTGTATGTAGCTGGCGTTCTCAACATAGCACCCCCCACGGGCCCACCACTTACACCCAGTGTGACAGGCTCAGCTGCATAATCAGTGAAGGCAGACGCCACTTGCTCCTTTATGCTGCTACGCGGTCTATCACACTTATAGACTGCCGCTCCAGTGACTGTCTGTCCTCTCACTCCGGTTCTGATTGTAATTGACAGCGGGTCAGCGGCACTGAAGGTAGACCGCTGCTCGCTATTGAATCTTTGCTTCATTTTTTTTTTCTAATTAGAGTACTTGATGCCAACGTTTTACTGCCTTGTTTGAGGGATGGACAACTGTGGATGGTTGGCTGGAATATATGTTATGTAAATTAAATGTTTATATATATATATATATATATATATATATATATATATATATATATAATAAACTGCTTATTACTGGCATATGCAGTACATTCTATTTACCATACATACTGTTGTGATTACTGTGTTTGTAAAGTGAGAGGTGAGGGGATTGCACATTACACAGCATGGGGGCTGGCTGTAAGGACTAGCTAGGGACTGAGGAAAAAATCCTTTGTCCGTAGCTAGTGGGTATTACAGACTTATTCAAATACAGGGAGTGCAGAATTATTAGGCAAATGAGTATTTTGACCACATCATCCTCTTTATGCATGTTGTCTTACTCCAAGCTGTATAGGCTTGAAAGCCTACTACCAATTAAGCATATTAGGTGATGTGCATCTCTGTAATGAGAAGGGTTGTGGTTTAATGAAATCAACACCCTATATCAGGTGTGCATAATTATTAGGCAACTTCCTTTCCTTTGGCAAAATGGGTCAAAAGAAGGACTTGACAGGCTCAGAAAAGTCAAAAATAGTGAGATATCTTGCAGAGGGATGCAGCACTCTTAAAATTGCAAAGCTTCTGAAGCGTGATCATCGAACAATCAAGCGTTTCATTCGAAATAGTCAACAGGGTCGCAAGAAGCTTGTGGAAAAACCAAGGCACAAAATAACTGCCCATGAACTGAGAAAAGTCAAGCGTGCAGCTGCCAAGATGCCACTTGCCACCAGTTTGGCCATATTTCAGAACTGCAACATCACTGGAGTGCCCAAAAGCACAAGGTGTGCAATACTCGGAGACATGGCCAAGGTAAGAAAGGCTGAAAGACGACCACCACTGAACAAGACACACAAGCTGAAACGTCAAGACTGGGCCAAGAAATATCTCAAGACTGATTTTTCTAAGGTTTTATGGACTAATGAAATGAGAGTGAATCTTGATGGGCCAGATGGATGTGCCCGTGGCTGGATTGGTAAAGGGCAGAGAGCTCCAGTCTGACTCAGACGCCAGCAAGGTGGAGGTGGAGTACTGGTTTGGGCTGGTATCATCAAAGATGAGCTTGTGGGGCCTTTTCGGGTTGAGGATGGAGTCAAGCTCAACTCCCAGTCCTACTGCCAGTTTCTGGAAGACACCTTCTTCAAGCAGTGGTACAGGAAGAAGTCTGCATCCTTCAAGAAAAACATGATTTTCATGCAGGACAATGCTCCATCACACTCGTCCAAGTACTCCACAGCGTGGCTGGGAAGAAAGGGTA
The DNA here is from genome assembly GCF_027579735.1 of Bombina bombina. Classification (NCBI taxonomy): domain Eukaryota; kingdom Metazoa; phylum Chordata; class Amphibia; order Anura; family Bombinatoridae; genus Bombina; species Bombina bombina. The sequence continues at coordinate 611,698,056 of NC_069505.1, read as the reverse complement.
TAAAAGAAGAAAATCTAATGACATGGCCTCCTTGTTCACCTGATCTGAACCCCATTGAGAACCTGTGGTCCATCATCAAATGTGAGATTTACAAGGAGGGAAAACAGTACACCTCTCTGAACAGTGTCTGGGAGGCTGTGGTTGCTGCTGCATGCAATGTTGATGGTGAACAGATCAAAACACTGACAGAATCCATGGATGGCAGGCTTTTGAGTGTCCTTGCAAAGAAAGGTGGCTATATTGGTCACTGATTTGTTTTTGTTTTGTTTTTGAATGTCAGAAATGTATATTTGTGAATGTTGAGATGTTATATTGGTTTCACTGGTAAAAATAAATAATTGAAATGGGTATATATTTGTTTTTTGTTAAGTTGCCTAATAATTATGCACAGTAATAGTCACTAGGGATGGGCGAATGTTTTGCAACATTCGAAAAACGGCACGAATTTTAACACATTCGTTCGTTCGAATTGAATTTCGAATGTTTACATAACATTCTAACATTCGATTTTCGAATATTCGGTTTTGAATTTTACGATTACATTCGAAAAAATTCGAATTCGAAAAATTCGAATTTAGATTGTAATAGTATTTCTAATGCTTTTTCTTTAAATTTAATATTCGAATTATGCAATATTCGAATTCGAAAAATTCGAATTTAGATTGTAATAGTATTTCTAATGCTTTTTCTTTAAATTTAATATTCGAATTATGCAATATTCGAATTCGAAAAATTCGAATTTAGATTGTAATAGTATTTGTAATGCTTTTTCTTTAAATGTAATATTCGAATTATGCAATATTCAAATTCGAAAAATTCGAATTTAGATTGTAATAGTATTTGTAATGCTTTTTCTTTAAATGTAATATTCGAATTATGCAATATTCGAATTCGAAAAATTCGAATTTAGATTGTAATAGTATTTCTAATGCTTTTTCTTTAAATGTAATATTCGAATTATGCAATACGTGTATTCGAATTCGAAAAATTTAAATTTAGATTGTAATAGTATTTCTAATGCTTTTTCTTTAAATGTAATATTCGAATTATGCAATATGTGTATTCGAATTCGAAAAATTCGAATTTAGATTGTAATATTATTTCTAATGCTTTTTCTTGAAATGTAATATTCGAATTATGCAATACGTGTATTCGAATTCGAAAAATTCGAATTTAGATTGTAATAGTATTTCTAATGCTTTTTCTTTAAATGTAATATTCGAATTATGCAATACGTGTATTCGACTTCGAAAAATTCGAATTTAGATTGTAATATTATTTCTAATGCTTTTTCTTTAAATGTAATATTCGAATTATGCAATACGTGTATTCGAATTCGAAAAATTCGAATTTAGATTGTAATAGTATTTCTAATGCTTTTTCTTTAAATGTAATATTCGAATTATGCAATATTCGAATTCGAAAAATTCGAATTTAGATTGTAATAGTATTTCTAATGCTTTTTCTTTAAATGTAATATTCGAATTATGCAATACGTGTATTCGAATTCGAAAAATTTGAATTTAGATTGTAATAGTATTTCTAATACTTTTTCTTTAAATGTAATATTCGAATTATGCAATATTCGAATTCGAAAAATTCGAATTTAGATTGTAATAGTATTTCTAATGCTTTTTCTTTAAATATAATATTCGAATTATGCAATACGTGTATTCGAATTTGAAAAATTCGAATTTAGATTGTAATAGTATTTCTAATGCTTTTAAATGTAATATTCGAATTATGCAATATTCGAATTCGAAAAATTCGAATTTATATTCGAATTCGAAAAATTCGAATTTATATTCGAATTCGAAAAATTCGAATTTCGAATGTAGACATTCGATATAATTATAAACATTCGAATTCGAAAGTGACATTCGAAAACTGTAAATAACATTCGATTTTCGAATTTTTAAGAATATTCGTTCTTATCGACATTCGAATTTAGAATTCGAATTTCGGTAATAACATTCGTTCTACATTCGAAATTCGAAAATTTGCACATTCGCCCATCCCTAATAGTCACCTGCACACACAGATATCTCCCTAAAATAGCTATAACTAAAAACAAACTAAAAACTACTTCCAAAACTATTCAGCTTTGATATTAATGAGTTTTTTGGGTTCATTGAGAACATGGTTGTTGTTCAATAATAAAATTAATCCTCAAAAATACAACTTGCCTAATAATTCTGCACTCCCTGTATAGTCAGAGCAATATAAACTTTATCATCATTTTTAGGCACTTTAGAAGCAAAATTGATAATACATGTCAATTACAAACTTTATCTTCTTTGAGTGCTTTATTTAAATAGCCCATATTTTTTTGAGTGTATAATGTCCCTTTAATGATAGTGTAGTGTTAGGTGTATTTGTAACTTAGGTTAGAATTTATTTTACATGTAATTTTGTATTTATTTTAACTAGGTAGCTATTAAATAGTTATTAACTATTTACTAGCTATGGTACCTAGTTAAAATAAATACAAAGTTGCCTGTAAAATAAATATAAATCCTAAAATATCTACAATGTAATTATAAGTTATATTGTAGCTATATTAGGGTTTATTTTATAGGTATTTAGTTTTAAATAGGATTAATTTATTTAATTTTAGGAATATTATTTCGTTTAATTTAAATTATATTTATGTTAGGGGGGTGTTAGGGTTAGGGTTAGAGTTAGGTTTAGGACTTAATAAATTTATTATAGTAGCGGCAACAGTGCGGGTGGGAGATTAGGGGTTAATAATTGTAGGTAGGTGGCGCCGATGTTAGGGAGGGCAGATTAAGGGTTAATACTATTTATTCTAGTGTTTTCGAGGTGGGAGTGCGGTGGTTTAAGGGTTAATACATTTATTATAGTGTCGGCGATGTCCGGTCGTCAGATTAGGAGATAATAAGTGTAGGTAAGGTGGCAGCGACATTGGGGGGCAGATTAGGGGTTAATAATTATAATATAGGGGTCGGCGGTGTTAGGAGCAGCAGATTAGGAGTTCATAGGGATAATGTAGGTTGTGGCGGTGTCGGGAGCGGCAGCTTAGGGGTTAATAATATAATGCAGGTGTCAGCGATAGCGGGGGCGGCAGATTAGGGGTTAATAAGTGTAAAGTTAGGGGTGTTTAGACTCGGGGTACATGTTAGGGTGTTAGGTGCAGACATAGGAAGTGTTTCCCCATAGGAAACAATGGGGCTGTGTTAGGAGCTGAACGCTGCTTTTTTGCAGGTGTTAGGTTTTTTTTCAGCTCAAACTGCCCCATTGTTTCCTATGGGGATATCGTGCACGAGCACGTTTTAGCTGCTTACCACTACCATAAGCAACGCTGGTATTGAGGGTTGAAGTGGAGCTAAGTTAGGCTCAACGCACCCTTTTTTGAGCCTAACGCAGCCCCTCAGACAACTCTAAATACCAGCGTTGTCTTAAGGGTGCGTTGGGAAAAAAAGCAGCGTTAGCTACGCGGGTCTTTACCGACAAAACTCTAAATCTAGCCGTATGTGTTTTTTGGCAATCATATACTTACATTGATAATCTCTTTGGGCCCAGCTTACCCACCAGTACACTTAAACCCCCTTTGGGTGGCGCTCCTATGCCTTTATAATTTATTGATGTTTATCTATACCCACATTCGAAAAACAGCTTAAATCGCACAAAGTGTTTTGGAACAGCTAAATCATTATTCCTATCAAACCTATGGTTCTCAGTAGACCAAATATGCTCCTTAATCCCCTTGTGTAGGGTTATTTCTAATTTCTATTTCTAATTTCTAATTCTATTTCTTTAATTCTGTAGGTGCTAATGTAGTTTTCAAATGTATAGCCTTTTAGTATACAACCTGTGGTCTATTGGATAGCAATGAACCTAATTTATCATCACTTTTCAAAATACCCCAATGTCTATTTAGGATCTTTTCTAACAAATATTTATATACTGGGTTATGTCTAGTGGTTATCAGGAAAAACCTGAATAATATTAAGATAAATAAAACTCCAGACCAGATGGAATACACACAAGGTTTTTTTTTTACTGGAACTTAGCACTGTTATAGACAAACCTCTACTCTTAGTTTTGCAAGACTCCTTATCATCAGGCATAGTACCCCAATATTGGTGTAAAAAGATAAAGAAGATGCTTGAAGTGATTATAAGGGATTATATTGATGAGCATGTTTGTGTTAACAAGATTATGAGTTCAAATCAGCATGGTTTTATGAGAAATAGATCATGTCAAAATAATTATATTCTACAAGGAAGTAAGTAAAAATGTAGATAGGGGAATCAGTGGATGTAATATACCTAGATTTTGCAAAGGCATTTGATACAGTGCCACGTGAGAGATTAATGTACAAAATGAAGGGACTGGGAATAGCTAAAAATGTTAGCTCATGGATAAATAACTAGATAAAAGATAGGGATCAATGAGTAGTAGTAAATGGATCATACTCAAAGGTAATCGGTGGAGTCCCCCAAGGATCAGTACTGGGCCCTGTTCTTTTCAAAAAATTTAATAATGACTTGCAGCAATGATTAAATAGCAACATCTCTATTTTTGCAGATGACAAAGTTATGTTAGGTCATTAGGTCAGAGGAGGATGAACTTTTGCTACAAAGGGAACTGCAAAAATTAGAAGTATGGGCAGGTAAATGGAAAATGAGGTTCTAAATTTTGGAAGTAAATTTAAACAGGCAATGTATTATTTAAATGGGACACAGCCAAACAGATGAGGAAAGGGATTTGGGAGTAGTAGACAACAAGCTTTTAAAGCTAATAAGATACTAGCATTTATTAATTAATTGAGGCATTGATTCAAAGGAGGAAAGCATAATTATGTCACTATATAAATCCCTGGTAAGACCTCACCTTGAGTATGGAGTGCAGTTCTGGGGACTGATCTCAAAAAAGACAATGCAGATCTAGAAAAAGTTCAGAGAAGGGCCACAAAGCTAATAAGGGAAACTGAGAATGTAAGCTATGAGGAGAGATTAGCCAAACCGGGTCTGTTTTCTCTAGAAAAAATGCACTTGAGAGGTGATATGATTACTTAATATAAATATATTTAAGGCCCATATACAGAGATGGCAGAAGCTCTGTTTATTCCAAGAACATTGTTTGTGACAAGAGGTCACAATTTAAGGCTGGAGGAAAGGACATTTAATCTCCTGCAACTGAAACGTTTTTTTTACTGTAAGAGCAATACATTTGTAGAACTCATTACAAAAGGAGGTAGGGAATGCCAATACCTTAGATACAATTACAAATGGTTTAGATACATTTATCTCTAGAAACAGAATTCATGGATAGGATTGCTTGAATTAAATGGGTCACATTTTAGTGGGATCCATTTTAGTTCAACTGGAGCTTTAAGTATATTTGATTTGTAAAGTTTGAACTTGATGGACTTCTGTCTTTTTTTTCAACCTCATCTACTATGTTACTATATTACTATGTATATAGATAGAAAAAACACTCATACAAGACAAAACAATAGATTAAAAATAAGAAAAGATCAAAAAGATGATTCTCTTTTCATACTTTTATTACAATATACAGTGAAGTTTTATATAAAAAGGCTAGAAATGGGGGTGGAGCCTAACCACGGAGCCGAATGGCAGTGTAAAATCAGAGCTCTTAGGCCCGGTGGCTTTGATGGGCTTTAAATAATATGAAGACTCTGAAAAACCTAAGAATCAGTAGTTCCTATGTGATGGGAGACAACAAGAATTAAGGAGCTGACCCAGGAGACCCTAAAAAAGTCACGCTGCAGCGACCGGAATAGTCTCACACAAGAGACGATTATAGCCTGCGCAGCCTGCCTGCGTGGTCACCAACCCAAAGATAGATGGAATCTGCTGCGGCGACATAAGAACAAACCGATGTGCAACCTCATGGAATAAGGAGCTTGATAGCTGACAGGAGATCACACTCGTACATCCGAAGGTGCACACTCAAAGTATTTTGGGCCTTCTGGGTGGTGGACCGCCTAAGGCTCTAACAGGACCCAGTAAGCAGTGGCTCTGATATATACCCCAAATGCATAAATCAATGGGGTGTTATAGGGGGGTGAGGGTGGATGCTGTGCATACTTGCCCTTAACAACGGACACACACAATGGGCTCCCAGGGACCCTAGGCCCAATTTATTTAATAAAAGACGTAATACCCAGAGACAAGAGGCGACAGACCAATAGTGTTATTGCTTTACCTCATGTATCATATTAGATCCTCTTGCACATAAATTAGACCTCCACCTGATACCTGTGAACTGAACCTCATGGAGTATAGGGGGATACCTCCCTCAGTAATGCCACAAAAGAAAAATCAAAGGATGGAGAAGGGCACTACCACTAAAACAATGGGCCACTATCTGAGGCGTGTCGAGCAGACCCTATCAGCACAAACAGACATAATGGAAGACAGACAAACAAAAACTGATGCCCAAGTACATAACACAGACCAACTACCCACAGATTATGTCACCAAGGCTGACTTAAGCCTACTCTCATCAAAGGAGGACATTAAGGTTGCCATGCACGAAGTACGGGCCTTATATAAAGATTTACACAAAGATGTAACTACACTTAAAGGGCCACTCAATACAGTAGAGGAAAAGAGCACATCATTTACATCTGAGCTGAAGCAACTTTCTACTACAGTGTCTTCGCAAGAGAGTTCAATCGATGCCCTGAATGAAAAAATAGAGGACTTAGAAAATTGCAGCGGCCACAACAATTTGCGGATCAGGGGAGTGCCAGAGTCGGTGACTCCCCCGGCTATCGCAGGATATCTTCAGGATTTTTTTAGAACAATTAAAGGGACTCCTGGTGCTCCTGAGATTCAGATTGAAAGAGCACACAGGGTAATAAGGGCCAAACCTACACCTAAGGCCCCTCCAAGGGACATTGCTGTGAAACTGCTCCATTTCCCTGATAAAGAGGATATCCTAAGAAATTCCAGAGCAAAGCAGCCGATCTGACATGAGGGAATCAATATCCAAATATTCAGTGATCTTAGTCCCACCACTTTGCAAAAACGCAGATCATTATTGTTTCTTACATCTGTCTTACAGTCTCACAAAATTCCCCACAGATGGGGGTTTCCAGTGTCTATAATCACAACTACAGACAACAAAAATGTAGTCTACAGGACTGAGGAAGATCTTGTGCAGTTCTGCTCTCATCTCTCAATAGAAGCACTTACTCCTCGACTAGGTGGGGGAACCTGCCTAGTACACAAGCTCCAGAAAATGAAGAACCTAACTCTGGCACGCAGAGTATCAGAGATAATGGGGACACAGGAGACTAACAGTAAGGGGTGATATACAACCCCACAAGAACTCTTGGGACTTGTTGCGGGTGAAAACTCCACTCACATATGGAAAGTGCAAGTACCTTTGAACTCTGTTTTTGTATTGTTATACAATTTAGTTAGTTAAATAAGAAACTGAGGTACCTTACACAGAAAAATAGCGTTACTCCCACATTGCTTGAAACCAAATGTTAGACGTTACTATGGAGGGCCTAGTTTAATGGGAAAAGTTACAAATTTTAGTATAGTATGTTTACATTAACTATAAAAGGTTTTGTTCTATCAATGACACTAGAAGTATGATTATTCCTAAATGCTTCCAAGGGCCTCTCCTGTGAACACCTCAACCTAACGGGTGTTGAATAATCATTCTCCTAATATGTTTTAGTTTTTCACAGTTAGTCCAGAGGGAGAGGTTTCCTGGATAGTTCTTTTGTATATATAGAACTTTTCTCACTTTATTTTCTAAAAATCTATACAGAATTTGGGGGGGAGCCTAATTACATCGGAAAGTTAAAAATGTTTAAGTGAAAATGTCACGTTTTCCTCAAGTTGATATGTTTTCCTAGATTTGTTGCACTTTTTTTTTTTTATCAAATGTTGTGCTATAACAGTATTGTGGAGAAGTGGCTTTGCTCCTATTTCCTTCTCTCACCCAACTCAGGAAACAAACAGCTTCCACCACATCTAACAACCCTCACATAAATAATTGACACAGTTGCCGCTACGGCATACAACCTGCAGATGAGATTCTGCTTTTATCACACGATCTACTACTGAACAAATTCTTAACCCACACAATTTTTATGCATTAAAACTACACAAGGCGAGTGTAATTGCTCATTTGCCCCAACAGACGGCCCATTTCTGCCACCGGGACACATCCCCATTGGTGTACTAATCTTTCCAGGTACACTCTAGCAGGGAGTCACTCTTACTCTCTCTTGCTCCATCTTACTCTTCAAACACATATTTTGAATTAACCTACTGGTTTAAAACTAGTTATTCCTCATAATCCTCTATACTTTCTACTCTTATCTCTTCTGCCCCTTCTCTTTACACTCCCCCCCCTCTTTCTTTGCCTCCTTACACCCCCCCTTTTTTCCCTCTTCCCTCTATTTACCCTACCATTACAAGATGAGCATCAGATATCCCTGTAGGCTGGACCATACTCTAACGTTGACAACAATTCATGTACACAGACTTAACAGCCCTGGTAAGCGCTCCATTACACTTTGAGAGATGTCTAAGCTTCATAGTTCTATTGTCTTTCTGCAGGAGACGCATTATCAAAGAGGCAGGGAACCAAAGTGACTTAATTCAAAATACCCAACTGCTTTCTTTGCATCAGGACCCCCAAAAAAGAATGGAGTGGGCATATTGCTGCATAATTCTGTGGCTTATCAGCTAACATCATTACACAAAGACCCAGATGGTAGATATGTATTGTTATTGGGCCTCCTATTTGGGAGACTAATCACACTACTTAACATATATGCCCCCAATGTTCAGCAACACAAATTTTTCAAAAAAAATAGCAAGGCTACTTCTGGACCACGCAAAGGGCCCAGTGATGCTGGGGGCCGACTTTAATGTCCCAATGTGCCCCACCCTAGACACCTCTAACTCTGGATCTTGTATCCCCAAAACAATACTTAAAGGGACACTCAGGTTTTATTAAATTTTCATGATTCAGATACAGCATGTAATTTTAAACAACTTTCCAATTTACTTCCATTAAAAAAAATGTGCACAGTCTTTTATATTTACACTTTTTTTGAGTCACCAGCTCCTACTGAGCATGTGCAAGAACTCAGACTATACGTATATGCATTTGTGATTGGCTGATTGCTGTCACATGGTACAGGGGGAGTGGAAATATACATAACTTTGAAATGTGTTAAAAAAGAATCTACTACTCATTTGAAATTCAGAGTAAATGCTATTGTATTGTCTTGTTATCTTGCATTTGTTGATTATTCAAATCTGCTGTGTTTACTGGTCCTTTAAAGCAATTAAAACAACTCTTGCAGAATTAAACCTATATGATGTGTGGAGAACATTACACCCCTCAGGTAGGGACTATACTTATCTATCTAACGTGTTCCATAAATACTCCTGCATTGACTATTGGTTCACAGACTCCATTAGTCTTCCTGTCGTGCACTCCTGTGAAATAGGCACAATCTCATGGATGGATCAGGCCCCGGTTACATGTGATATCAGTTGGCCAGAGGCTCCCTTGACGGACTATATATGGAGATTTGACGACCATCTGTTACTAGAACCGACAGTAGTGACCTCAGTCAACACCACCTTGACAGAGTATTTTTCTTTCAACTCTTACACAGACACATCTCTCCCTATAAACTGGGAAGCACACAAATGTGTTGTTCAGGGCGAACTATTAAAAATTAAAGCCAAAACACTGAAAGAGAAACAAATTAAATATGAACAGGCACATTCCACAATACTTAAATTAGAAGGCATACATAAAAAGGATCCCCTAGATTCTAAAATCTCTCAAGATCTACAACAGGCAAAAAAAGACCTAAGAGAAATACTCAATACTGAGTCACAAAGACAAGCTCTAAACTTGAGACAAATGTACTACGAACAGGGAAATAAACCTGGCAAGTTACTCGCTAGAGCGACAAAATGCAAAAGACTTAAATCCACACACTGACAGACCCCAGTGGCGCGGTGACATGGGACAGTAAGGGAATAGCAAAAATTATTCGGCAATATTATAGTAACCTATACAACCTTGACACCCCCTCACCACCTTCAGACACTCAGGGACATTTACACAGTAAGGAAACACTCATCACCGCTTATCTATCGAATCTCCCTCTGGCCCAACTCTCATCTGAGGATTCAGTTTCCTTGGACTCCCCCATTACCTCAGAGGAAATCATCAAAGCAATAAAAAATCTCCCCTCAGGAAAAAACCCAGGTCCAGATGGCCTAACCCCTAAATATTATAAAACTTTCAAAGACATTTTGGTTCCCCATATTCATTTCCCTATTCAATGACCTATTCACATCTAAATCACTCCCACCATCAATGTTAGAGGCCCACATTACTGTACTGCCTAAGCCGGGTAAAACACCTGATAAACCAGGTAACTTTAGACCCATCTCGCTTCTAAATACTGACATGAAAATTTTGGCGAAAATCTTGGCGACTAGACTTAACAAATTTCTCCCAAACCTAGTCTCTACCGATCAAGCAGGATTTGTGCCTGGCTGTGAGAACAGAGATAATACCCTTAGGGTCCTCCAAATAATCAGTCATGCTAAGCATAGACCCATACCGCTAACTCTATTCTCGTCGGATGCCGAAAAGGCGTTCAACAGGGTAGATTGGCATTTTCTTAGGGAAGTAATGCAAAAGATGAATTTCGGTACCCCATTCCTGAATCTGGTCTTTTCTCTATACTCCAACCCAAACGCAAAAATTGGAACCAATGGCACTCTCTCATACTTATTTACAATCTCTAACAGTACATGCCAGGGATGCCCCCTATCCCCATTACTTTTTGTTCTTTCCATAGAGGCACTATCAGTTAAAATACAGCTTAACCAATCTGTATTGGGTATCACAATAGGAGACAGAGAGCACAAAATGATTATGTATGCTGACGACATACTATTTACCATGACCATGACAGAAACCACGCTCCCAGAGATTTTGACTGAACTGAATGAATACGGTTAGGTCTCTAATTTTCACCTTAATATCACGAAATCGGAACTTCTTAATATATCAGCTCCCACTCAAATAATCTCTAATTTGGAAAACACTCTCCATATTAGTATAGCTAAAAAAAATGAAATATTTAGGGATTAATTTGGGAAGCAGTGATAACTATCTCTTTGTGTTTAACTATCAAACGCTCAGAAATGAAATAATAAGAGCTCTCCAATCATGGAGTAACAAGCCTATCTCTTGGTTGGGAAGATTGGGCATCATAAAGATGGACATTCTTCTGCGGGTACATCTGGAAGGGGATGAAGAGCAGAATAAACATCCAAACTTTATACTTACCTAGATATAGGGGTAGGTTGGGCCTTCCAAAGCTTCAAATTTATCATAAGGTGATAATCTTTCAACACATACTAGACTGGAGCCACAACACCACGCAGAAGGCTTGGGTGCACCTAGACAACCAAATCCTTACCAAAGGTAACACAGCCACCATGGCTTGGATTGAACCATGCCACAGACCTGTAATTTTGAGTCATTACCCTACCGCACAAGAAACACTACGAGAGTGGGATAGAGTAGTCTCAACCACTAGCAGCATCTCCTCGCGATATTCACCACTTATCCCTATTAGGGAACATCCCGTGATCCCTCTGACACATGCTAAATTTTCCAGCAGACACCTCTATAGGCTAAGGGATGGGGTCCTACACTATGCACTAGACAGGGACGACATAGCATCATTGACATTTCTCCAGCAGTGGGACAGGGTACTTTTCTCATCATGGTTTTCGCGTTCACAAATTAAGCATTTCATCACTACCCACTAGCATAAAAGTGAAATGAATAGGGCGCTTACCCCCTTTGAGCTCCTATGCGTGCAGCAGACTCCCCCTAGACACACTATATCACTTCTCAATAAGCTACTGCTGGTAAGCGATGAGGAAACACCCCCGGCTTACACTCAGGCATGGGATAGGGAGACAGGTTCTGACAACCCCCTCCTGTGTGGAGGAGGGCGTTCCAGACAGCTGCCAAAGCATCATCATCCACCACCATTCAGGAAATGCATTTTAAGCTCCTGAGCAGGTAGTATCTTACCCCTACTCAACTATATAGGACTTACCCGATGATAACAAATCTATGCTGGAAGGGGTGCAGCCTAGAGGGAACAATGTACCACATTTGTTGGACTTGTCCAGTTATCACCACTTATTGGGAAGCCGTATTTGCAGCAATTTCAGAAATAATTGAAATTGATCTAATCCCGCAAATGCACATATTGCTGTTCCTGAAAATTCCGAAGATCCAAAATAAAGCTACAAGATCTCTTCTTTTGATGATGATCAATGGAGCTAACAAACTTATCCCTATACATTGGAAATCAGTGACACCTCCAACAATAAGTGATTGGCGCACTCAGATGGAGGATCTTCTCATTCTAGAGAGATACCATTTCATGAAAACAGAAAATCTAGACCTATACCACCTCATGTTGGAAACATGGGGCAGGTATAAATCTCCATGTGTACCTGACACTCATGCCTAGACTGGGGACATACCAGCAGACTGTGACTCTCCCGACAACACATCTCCCCCATGTAACCATTAACATGGTGGCTTTAGTTTCAAATACTAAGACAGTGCATGCCCAACCTGGATTGCTCTTTTTGTATCTAGATCCTTGCGCCCTAACCTCTAAAGCGATTTGCCCCTCTCATCCCTCACAACCACCCCTCCCTTCCCTACACTTTCCCTTCATTTTTTTTCTCTCGTTGTCCCTCCCTTTCCCCTCTCTTAGTTTTTATTTCTTTCTTCTTCTGTACTTGATATTCCCTCATTATACAGGAATAGTTTCCAAAGATTTGAGACTCTATACGTTTAGGAGCCCCGTTCTACATTTGACCTCTCTTATATGCAATGATTTCACTGAATAGATGACATTTTATGTTCTGATATATCTTATAACACCAGGCAAACGTTAACGCACTTATTGTATACTTGTTTTTACTCCTTGATGTAATAGAATCAGCGGTATCACTATCTAACTGTAAAGGAGCACTTTCTTGGCATTTGCCGCTTACAGAATTATTCATCTTACCATGGTTATTATACATTGTATAATTAATTATTGCATGATATAACGCTGTAATTTTGAAACTGTTAATAAAAATTATACATAAAAAAAAAGGCTAGAAATTTGGTATATATAAGATCAAGGATACATTATGTTCTTAGAGCTTGATAAAGGCTATTATGAGCTAAAATGTGTTGTTATATTCAAGTCCCACTTTGAATTCCATATTTTGTGTTTGGGGATAACAGAATGATGGCATGGAATTCAAAACACCAGTCAAGATACACTTTGAATGGTATAACAATCACTTAAGGGCACATCATCAATACTTCAGTGTTAGTAAAACAAATAACTTTATCCATTGATTTGCTCTCTTTGGTGATTGGAATTTAGTTTACACTCCAGCTCTCCCAGAGATATATCATTTCCATTAAATCACCCACGCTTTGTGAACAATACTTGTTTTTCATTTGGACTCAAGAAATATATGATTTATTTTGTAAACCATACATCATTATATGTACATTGTATGTGTGGATATATGTTGATGGCTGATTATATATACAGTGGTGTAATATTAAATGATTGCTTTTTTATAGTTTGTGACCATTAGACTAATTAGGCTGCAGATTGCTGAGCAGAGATATTACCCTCCTTCTGGGAGTACGGTATGCATATTGTATTGTTTGAGAAAATATAGGGATCCTTTTTATATCTTTCTGCTTTAGTATCATTCTCTACAGCACAGAGACACTTTTTTCATTTTAAACTGGCTATTAAATTTAATAAATATTTTTCAAAAAATGTTTCATGGCTTTCAAAACATCTCTATTTCTTAAACTGTATACTATAGGATTTACTAGAGGTACCAAACCAATGTAAAGCATGGAAAACAATTTGTCAGTTTCCAATGAATTGTCCGTCTTTGTTTTCATATTCAACCCCAGACAAGTTCCAAAGAAAAGTATAACAACAGTAAGATGTGAGGAACAGCTGGAAAAGGTTTTGTGTTTTCCTACAGATGTTCTGATTTGTAGAATGGTCAATATGATACGGATATAAGATGAAAATATAAGAACAAAGAGTAACCAACCTAAAAAAAATTCTATAGGAAAATAATAAGTGACTATAAAGGTGATGTCACTGCAGGAGAGTTTCAATAATATGAATGAATCACAGAAGATATTGTTAATTTCTTGTTTATTGCAGTATGATAAATTTGACAACATTAGAGCAAAGATCAATGAGTTTAGGAAGCCACCACTCCAGGAAAGAGTGATCAGTAGAGCACAATATTTTTTGTTCATGATGAGAGAATAGTGGAGAGGTATACAAATAGCCACATAGCGGTCATAAGCCATACAGCTCAACAGGAAAAATTCTGAATCAATACAAAATGCAAACATAAATATCTGTGTAATACATCCTAAGAAAGAAATGCTGGTGTCACCCGTTATCATGATGGCCAACAGCTTTGGCAAGAAAGCAGATACATAAATAATGTCTTGGGCTGACAAATTGCACAAGAAGAAATACATTGGCTTGTGTAGCTGTGACACCGTACATACAAGTGTGACAATAATCAGGTTCCCGATCACAGCCAGAAGGTACATTAATAAAATCCCAATAAAAACGGCAGGCAGCTCTTTTTCAGCAAACAAAAATATCTCCAGATGGAATTGTCTCAGTGAAGTTTTGTTTGGTACATTTTTACTTGAGTTGTTTTCTTAAAAAAAAAAAAGAAAAAAAATGTTAATCCAATAATATGATTCTATCACCTAGATTACAAGTTTTGAGGTAAGATGAAAAAGCAGCGTTAACAGGTCCTAACGCTGCTTTTTCACTAACGCTAACATTATGAATCTTGAAGGTTTAGGGGCACCACACACTTTTTTGGCCTTACCGCAAAACGACTTAAGTAAACTTTGTAAAGTCTTTTTTCTATGGGACTTCCATAGCGCTGGTATTATGAGTCTGTCCTGGGAGGCCAAAAAGTGAGCGGTACACCCTCTACCTCCAAAATTCCTAATGCATTCTAAAGTCAGTAGTTATGAGTTTTACACTACAAAGCCGTAGCATAAAACTCATAACTAAAGTGCTAAAAAGTACACTAACACCCATAAACTACCTATTAATCCCTAAACTGAGGCCCTCCTGCATCACAAATAATAAAATATAATTTTAACCCCTAATCTGCCACTCCGGACATCGCCGCCACTATAATAAACATATTATCCCCTAAACCGCTGCACTCCCGTTTCACAAACACTAGTTAAATAATATTAAACCCTAATCTTCCACCTCTAACATTGCTGCAACCTACATTATATTTATTAACCCCTAATCTGCTGCCCCGAACATCGCCACCACTATATTAAATGTATTAACCCCTAAATTTAAGTCTAACCCTAACCCTAACACCCCCTAACTTAAATATAATTTAAATAAATCTAAATAAAATTACTATAATTAAATTATTCCTATATAAAACTAAATATGTACCTATAAAATAAACCCTAAGCTAGCTACAATATAACTAAAAGTTACTTTGTAGCTAGCTTAGGGTTTATTTTTATTTTACAGGCAAGTTTGTATTTATTTTAACTAAGTAGAATAGTTACTAAATAGTTATTAACTATTTAATAACTACCTAGCTAAAATAAAGACAAATTTACCTGTAAAATAAAACCTTACCTAAGTTACAATAACACCTAGCACTACACTACTATTAAATAAATTAGCTAATGTAAATACAATTAAATAAATTAAATTAGCTTAATTACAAAAAACCCCCCACTAAATTACAGAAAATAAAAATAAAATTACAGATCTTTAAACTAATTACACCTAATCAAATAGCCCTATCAAAATAAAAAAGCACCCCCCCCAATAAAAAAAACCTAGCCTAAACTAAACTATCAATAGCCCTTAAAAGGCCTTTTGCAGGGCATTGCCCCAAAGAAATCAACTCTTTTACCTGTACAAAAAAATACAAACACCCCCCCCCAGCAGTAAAACCCACCTAACTAAAAAAACTAAGCTCCCCATTGCCCTGAAAAGGGCATTTGGATGGGCATTGCCCTTAAAAGGGCATTTAGCTCTTTTGCAGGCCCAAGTCCCTAACCGAAAAAATAAACCCACCCAATACACCCTTAAAAAAATCCAAACACTAACCCCTGAAGATTCACTTACCGTGAGAAGTCTTCATCCTAGCGGCAAGATGTCCTCAATGAAGCCGGCAGAAGTGGTCCTCCAGACGGGCAGAGGTGGTCCTCCAGATGGGCAGGTATTCATCCAGACGGCATTTTCTATCTTCATCCTTACGACATGAAGCGGCTCCATCTTCAAGACATCCGGCGTGGAGCATCCTCTTTAAACAACGGCTTCTTCCGAACGAATATCACTTTAAGTGAAGTCATCCAAGATGGCGTCCCTTAGAATTCTATCAGCCAATCGGAATCTATCAGCCAATTGGAATTAAGGTAGAAAAAATCCTATTGGCTGATTAAATTAAGTTTCCAAGAAAGTAATTTAATTTCCAGAGAATGCCTAGGCTCAAACGGAGGAGCCTGTAAAGCCTTCAAAACCAAATTAAGACTCCAAGGAGGAGAGATTGATTTAATGACAGGCTTGATACAAACCAAAGCCTGTACAAAACAATGAATATCTGGAAGATTAGCAATTTTTCTGTGGAACAGAACAGAAAGAGCAGAGATTTGTCCTTTCAAGGAACTTGCAGACAAACCCTTATCTAAACAATCCTGAAGAAACTGTAGAATTCTAGGAATTCGAAAAGAATGCCAAGAGAATTTATGAGAAGAACACCATGAAATGTAAGTCTTCCAAACTCGATAATAAATATTTCTAGACACAGATTTATGAGCCTGCAACATAGTATTAATCACTGAGTCAGAGAAACCTCTATGACTAAGCACTAAGCGTTCAATCTCCATACCTTCAAATTTAATGATTTGAAATCCTGATGTAAAAACGGGCCTTGAGATAGAAGGTCTGGCCTTAACGGAAGTGACCAAGGTTGGCAACTGGACATCCGAACAAGATCCACATACCAAAGCCTGTGTGGCCATGCTGGAGCCACCAGCAGTACAAACAAACGCTCCATTATGATTTTGGAAATCTCTCTTGGAAGAAGAACTAGAGGCGGAAAAATATAAGCAGGTTGATAACTCCAAGGAAGTGTCAACACATCCACTGCTTCCGCCTGAGGATCCCTGGACCTGGACAGATACCTGGGAAGTTTCCTGTTTAGATGAGAAGCCATCAGATCTATTTCTGGAAGCCCCCACATCTGAACAATCTGAAAAAACTCATCTGGGTGAAGAGACCACTCTTCTGGATGTAAAGTCTGACGACTGAGATAATCCGCTTCCCAATTGTCTATACCTGGGATATGGACCACAGAAATTAGATAGGAACTGGATTCCGCCCAAGCAAGATACTCAAGATACTTCTTTTATAGCTTGAGGACTGTCCCACCCTGATGATTGACATATGCCACGGTTGTGACATTGTCTGTCTGAAAACAGATAAATTGTTCTCTCTTCAGAAGAGGCCAAAACTGAAGAGCTCTGAAAATCGCACGGAGTTCCAAAATATTGATTGATAATCTCGCCTCTTGAGATTTTCAAACCCCCTGCGCTGTCAGAGATCCCCAGACAGCTCCCCAACCTGAAAGACTTGCATCTATTGTGATCACAGTCCAGGTTCGACGAACAAAAGAGGCCCCTTGAACTAAACAATGGTGATCTAACCACCAAGTCAGAGATAGTCGAACATTGGGATTTAAGGATATTAATTGTGATATCTTTGTATAACCCCTGCACCATTGGTTCAGCATACAAAGCTGAAGAGGTCTCATGTGAAAACGAGCAAAGTGGATCGCGTCTGATGCTGCAGTCATGAGACCTAAAACCTCCATGCACATAGCTACTGAAGGGAATGATTGAAACTGAAGGTTCCGACAAGCTGCAACCAATTTCAGACATCTCTTGTCTGTTAGAGACAAAGTCATGGATACTGAATCTATTTGGAAACCTAAAAAGGTTACCCTTGTCTGAGGAATCAAAGAACTTTTTGGTAAATTGATCCTCCAACCATGTCTTTGAAGAAACAACACTAGTTGATTCTGCAGAACGAAAAGACTGAGCAAGTACCAAGATATCGTCCAAATAAGGAAACACTGCAATACCCCACTCTCTGATTACAGAGAGTAGGGCTCTGAGAACCTTTGAAAAGATCCCTGGAGCTGTAGCTAGGCCAAAAGGAATAGCAACAAATTGTGGTGACATTGTACCCACCTAGACAGACACTAGACAAAAGAACTACTTGAAAAAAACAGCTATTTGAATTGCCAGGTATAAAATCTATGAGCTATATTCCAATATTCCTGTGATAAAATGTCACCACACAAATTGGTAATGCTTGTCTAGAAAAGAGAATCTCAGGAACTGATAGTGATCTGGTTTAATCGGAATATGACTTTATGCATCCTGTAAGTCTATTGTGGACATATAATGCCCTTGCTGAACAAAAGGCAGAATAGTCCTTATAGTCACCATTTTGAATGTTGGTATTCTTACATAACGATTCAAAAATTTTAGATCCAGAACTGGTCTGAAAGAATTCTCCTTCTTCGGGACAATGAACAGATTTGAATAAAACCCCAGACCCCGTTCCTGAAAAGGAACTGACACAATTACCCTAGATAACTCCAGGTCTGAAACACACTTCAGGAAAGCCTGAGCTTTTTCTGGGTTCACTGGAATGCATGAGAGAAAGAAACTTCTCACAGGCGGTCTTACTTTGAAACCTATTCTGTACCCCTGAGAAACAATGTTCTGAATCCAATGACTTTGGATTGAATTGATCCAAACATCCTTGAATAATCTTAGTCTGCCACCTACCAGCTGAGCTGGAATGAGGGCCGCACCTTCATGCGGACTTGGGGGCTGATTTAGATCTTTTAAATGGCTTGGATTTATTCCAGACTGAAGAAGGCTTCCAATTAGAAACCGTTCAATTAGTGGAAGGGTCAGTTTTCTGTTCCTTATTTTTTCAAAAGGAACGAAAACGGTTAGCAGCCTTAAATTTACCCTTAGATTTTTTATCCTGAGTCAAAAAAGCTCCATTCCCCCCAGTGACAGTTGAAATAATCGAATCCAACTGAGAACCAAATAATTTTTTACCTTGGAAAGAGAGAGATAGCAACGTAGATTTAGAAGTCATATCAGCATTCCAAGATTTAAGCCATAAAGTTCTTCTAGCTAAAATAGCTAAAGACATATATCTAACATCAATTCTAATGATATCAAAAATGGCATCACAAATGAAATTATTAGCATGTTGAATTAACTTAACAATGCTATACACATTATGATCAGGTACTTGTTGCGCTAAGGTTTCTAAACAAAAAGTTGAAGCAGCTGCAACATCAGCCAAAGAAATAGCAGACCTAAGAAGATGACCTGAACATAAACAAGCCTCCTTTAGATAAGATTCAAGTTTCCTATCTAAAGGATCTTTAAAAGAAGTATTCTCTGCCATAGGAATAGTAGTACGCTTTGCAAGAGTAGAGATGGCCCCATCAACTTTGTGGATCTTTTCCCTAAACTCCAATCTATCAGTCGGCAAAGGATACAGTTTCTTAACCCTTGAAGAAGGAGCAAAAGAAATACCCAGTCTATTCCATTCCCCAGAAATCACATATGAAATAGCATCAGGAAATGGAAAAACCTCAGGAATAACTACATGAGGTTTAAAAAACGAATTTAAATGTTTACTAGTTTTAATATCAAGAGGACTAGTCTCCTCCATATCTAATGCAATCAACACCTCCTTTAATAAGGAACGAATATACTCCATTTTAAATAAGTATGAAGATTTGTCAGTGTCAATATCTGAGGAAGAATCTTCTGAACCAGATAGATCCTCATCAGAGATAGATAAATCAGAATGTTGTCGGTCATTTAAAAATTCATCAATTTTATGAGAAGTTTTAAAAGACCTTTTACATTTATTAGAAGGCAGGATGACAGACAAAGCCTTCTAAATGGAATTAGAAAAAAATTCTCTCACATTAACAGGAATATCCTGAGCATTAGATGTTGAAGGACTAGCAACAGGTAATGGATTACTACTAATGGAAATATTGTCTGCATGTAAAAGTTTGTCATGACAACTATCACAAACTACAGCCGGAGGAACAGTTACCACAAGTTTACAACAAATGCATTTAGCTTTGGTAGAACCGACATCAGGCAGCAGGATTCCAGTAGTAGATTGTGGGACAGGGTCAGATTGAGACATCTTGCAATATGTAAGCGAAAAAATAACATATAAAGCAAAATTATCAATTTCCTTATATGACAGTTTCAGGAATGGGAAAAAAATGCAAACAAAATAAGCCTCTGGAAACCAGAAGCAAAAAGAAATGAAGACTTAAATAAAGTCAAAAGTCTTGGCACCAAGTATGACGCCCACAAATGACAAAATATTTTTGGTGCCAAAAACGTCTGCAACAAACACGAGCGTCATAGATGACGCAACCATGTGAAAACTCTCGACGCCAACTAAGACGTCCGAAATTATGTCAACAAACGTGATTCTCATGCCAAAAAAGTCTTGCGCCAAGAATGACGCAATACATTATAGCATTTTGCGCTCCCGCGAGCTTAACAGCCCGCAATTTAGAAAAGAGAGACAATTTGAAAATTTCAGGTAAGAATTTTTTTTATTTTTTTTAAATGCATTTCCCAGATATGAAACTGACAGTCTGCAAAAAGGAAATATACTGATAAACTTGAATCATGGCAAATATAAGTATAAAACATATATTTAGAACTTTAAATATAAAGTGCCAAACCATAGCTGTGAGTGTCTTAAATAAAGGAAACATACTTACCAAAAGATACTCATCTACATAAAGTAGATAGCCAAACCAGTACTGAAATGAGAATCAGTAGAAGTAATGGTATATAAGAGTATATCGTCGATCTGAAAAGGGAGGTAGGAGATGAATCTCTACGACCGATAACAGAGAACCTATGAAATAGATCCCCGTTAGGATGACCATGGTATTCAATAGGTGATACTCCCTTCACATCCCTCTGTCATTCACTGCACTCTGAGAGGAACCGGGCTTCAAAAAAAGCTGAGAAGCGCATATCAACGTAGAAATCTAGCACAAATTAACTTCACCACCTCCATAGGAGGCAAAGTTTGTAAAACTGATTTGTGGGTGTGGTGAGGGGTGTATTTATAGGCATTTTGAGGTTTGGGAAACTTTGCCCCTCCTGGTAGGATTGTATATCCCATACGTCACTAGCTCATGGACTCTTGCCAATTACATGAAAGAAACCTGTAATACCAGCGCTGTAGGTAAGTGAGCGGTGACAATAATGTGCAATTTATTACCGCACCCCTCTTAACGCAAAACTCGTAATCTAGGCGTTAGTTTTTTAAGGTATCTACAATTTATGTGGATTTCTAGATATCAAAAACTATACTGAAAAACAACTTTTACTGGAAGTGTTAAAGGGATATGAAACCTAAAAAAATTCTTATGTGATTCAGACAGAACATACAATTAAAAAAAAAAAAAAAGTCCAACCTTCTATTATCAAATTTGCTTTGTATCCCTGTTGTACTTGGTGGAAGAGATACCTAGATAACCGTTTGGAGCACAACATGACAGGAAAGAACGCTGCCATCTAGTTCTCTTGCAAATGGATAACATACTTATTAAACTGCTGCCTTATAGAGCTCCAGAGACATGCACACTCCCGAGCTTACCTGCCTGCTTTTCAACAAAAGATACCAATAGAACAAAGACAATCTAATAATAGAAGTAAATTTAAGTTGTAAAATATTACGCTCTTTTGGAATCATGAAAGAAAACGTTTGGATTTCATGCCCCTTTAATGCATTTTGATTTGAAATTTAAGCACATGTTAGATTCCTCTAAAATAAGTCATGAGACTGCCCCTCATAAAGTATCAAGTCAATTTATTTGTATAAAAATGCTTTTTCTATCAAACCATTCAACCTTCTGAATAAACAATGTTCCAATAGTTTTAGAGCTCCCAGAACATTTTTGGATGTCCAGGGCTATATAAATATATGTTTCAGAGCACCTTGAGTATGGAGTGCAGTTCTGGGGATTGATCTAAAAAAAATACATTACAGACTTATAAAAAGCTCAGAGAAGGGACACAAAGCTAATAAAGGAATGGAGAATTTAAGCTATGAGGAGAGGTCAGCCAAACTGGGTCTGTTTTCTCTAGAAAAAAAAGGCGCTTGAAAGGCATGCTACACTTGGCAACACAAAAGTGTAAGTAATTTTGCAGATTTTTGGAAATGTTATTAAAATACTTATAAACTTTGTTTTACAAAGTTAATAAACATAATAAACATAAAAAACACTTAGGACCCCATGTACCAATGAGCGGGGGACAAGCTTCTCAACTCGAGAAGCTGTCCGCTCCCCTTCGCTATGTACACGCAAACAGGATCCGCTGCCCGTATGTATCATTACATGCACAAGTGAGCATGTAATGCCCGACCCTTCTCTCAAAAGACTAATCACGTGAAAGAAGGGATTGTCAATCACCAAGAGCGATAGAGCTCTCAGTGATTTCCTCTCGCCACCTCAGAGATGGCGTAGAGTGTAAGAAGCAACGGCCTAATGATCGCTGCTTCTTAAATTGTAGGAAGCATGTTCGCATATGCTAACCTACCCTGCATGGGCTCCAGAGCAGCATTCGCTGCTTAGTACATGGAGATCTTTGGAATAATATAGAGAAATGCAGTAATAGACAAATGTACTGCTGACAACAAGTACACATTACAGCTTGTTAGGAAGACAAAAATATCACTACTGTGTGAGTGTTCACCACTTCTGTCACAGGTACAAGTGTACTTATGGCAACGCCGGTGTGAAGATGCATAGCTTCACTAACCAACACTTTGAAGGAATAAAATAAGATAATACAGTCATGTGAAAAAGAAAGTGCACCCTCTTTGAATTCTATAGTTTTACGTATCAGGACATAATAACAATCATCTGGCCTTTAGCAGGTCTTAAAATTAGGTAAAAACAACCTCAGATGAACAACACATGACATATTACACTGTGTTGTTATTTATTTAACAAAGATAAAGCCAAAATGGAGAAGCCATGTGTGAAAAACTAAGTACAACTTATGATTCAATAGCTTGTAAAACCACCTTTAGCAGCAATAACTTGAAGTAATCATTTTCTGAATTACTTTATCAGTGTCTCACATCATTGTAGAAGAAGCTTGGCCCACTCTCCTTTACAACGTTGCTTCAGTTCAATGAGGTGTGCTGGCATTTTTTTATGAACAGCTCTCTTAAGGTTCTGCCACAGCATTGAAATTGGGTTGAGGTCTAAACTTTGCCTGGGCCATTGCAACACCTTGATTCTTTTCTTTTTCAGCCATTTTGTGGTGTATTTGCTGGTCTGCTTGGGATCATTGTCCTGTTACATGACCCAATTTTGGCCACGCTTTAGCTGTCGGACAGATGGCCTCACATTTGACTCTAGAATACTTTGGTATACAGAGGAGTTCACGGTCAACCCAATGACTGCAAGGTGTCCAGGTCCTGTGGCTGCAAAACAAAGCCAAATCATCACTCATCCACCACCGTGCTTGACATTTGGTATGAGGTGTTTGTGCTGATATGCTTTGTTTGGTGTTTACCAAAGTGGCACTGTACATTATGGCCAAACATCTCCACTTTGATCTTGTCTGTCCAAAGGACATTGTTCCAGAAAGTTTGTGGTTTATTCAGATGCAACTTTGCAAACCTAAGCAGGGCTGTCATGTTCTTTTTAGAGAGAAGAGGCGTTTTCCTGGCAACCCTTCGTAGAAACCATACTTGTTCAGTCTTTTTCTAATTGTACTGTAATAAACTTTACCATTTAACCTGCTAACTTAGACCTGCAGAGTCTGAAATGTAACTCTTTAGTGTGTTGCAATTTTTCTGAGCATTGCATGCTCTGACCTTGGGGTGAATTTGCTGTGGCATCCACTCCGGGGAAGACTGGCAACTGTCTTTAATGTTTTCCACTCGTGAATAATCTTTCTCACTTTAGAACTTGATAACTCTTCCCAGATTGATGGGCACTGCAGCAACAATCGCTTCTCTAAGATAATTGCTGATGTATTTCCTCCTTGGCATTATGTTAACACCTGAATGCTTCAGACCAGCAAACTGCTAAAACTTCAGCTTTTATAGAGATGGTCACACTTGCTGATAATCAATTAATCAAATACATTTGATTAGCAGCAGCTGGCTGCTACATAGGGGCCTATCTATCAAGCTCTGAAAAGGAGCTTGACGGCCCGTGTTTCTGGCGAGTCTTCAGACTCGCCAGAAACAGCAGTTATGAAGCAGCGGTCACAAAGACTGCTGCTCCATAACCCTGTCCGCCTGCTCTGAGCAGGTGGACAGACATCGCCAGAAATCAACCCGATCGAGTACAATCGGATTGATTGACACCTCCCTGCTGGCGGCCCATTGGCCATGAGTCTGTAGGGGGCGGCGTTGCACCAGCAGCTCTTGTGAGCTGCTGGTGCAATGCTGAATACGGAGAGCGTATTGCTCTCCGCATTCAGCAAGGTCTGGCGGACCTGATCCGCACTGTCGGATCAGGTCCGCAAGACCTTTGTTAAATAGGGGCCTTAGCCTTTTAATTCCTATACAGTAAGGGTGTACTTAGTTTTTCACACATGGCTTCTCCATTTTGTCTTTATTTTGGTAACATAAATTATGATCCATGTAATATGCTCCCATAGACTTCAAAATAACCCAATTACATGTATTCCAAAGAGCTAAACCTGCCATGAAATATGAATATTTCACATTCCAATGTTCTTCACATAGCACTGTTCTTCACATAGCAGAATATGTTCTATTTATTCTTATATATATATATATGTAATGTTTTTTTTTGTGGTAAATTATATATCTATAGCTTTATAAACACACAAACATATATATATATCTATATATATATATATATATATATATATATATATATATATATATATATATATATATATATATATAATGATTTTTTTTTGGTAAATTAAATATCTATACCTTTATATACACACACACACACACACACACATATATATAAAACTATTTAAAAATACTTACAAAATATTCTGCTATGTGAAGAACATTCAAATGTGAAATACAGTAAATACATAATTTAAACTATTATAAAATATTAATAATGGAAAAAATAAGATTTTTCATGTTTTCAACTACTTGACTGCACAGGGATCCAATGCACATTTTTATAAATATATATTTGTTTATATATGTTACATAAATACATATATACACAAAGAAATACATCTGTACACAAACACACTGGCACACATGTATATATGTATGTATACATACATACACACAAATATTTAGAAAAGTCTTTGTATGCATATGTTAAAGTCATTTGCAGACCCCTTTTTTTCAAACTCCTTATACCATCTATCTTTGAGCCCTTATAATTTTTTTAAAAAACATTTTTTATCAGACAGTGTTTATATGAGTGTAACTGTACTTTTTCATGTATTTATTTTGTTTTATGCAACTTTTTTCTTCCCCTACGCAAAACAAGATTGTGTTCAAACTAATGCATTTATTTTTAACTCGTATTACGCACCCTATTTCCTTTACATGCAAAAAACTGAGAAATACCTCATATCACTCGCAATCTAGACCAGAGTTGGGGCGTTGCAATTGTTATAATTACTTGCCCATAGAGTTAAATATCTTCTGAATATGTAGACAGACACAGAGATGATAGATATATAGATAGATAGATAGATAGATAGATAGATAGATAGATAGATAGATAGATAGATAGATAGATAGAT
Source organism: Bombina bombina (assembly GCF_027579735.1). NCBI lineage: Eukaryota > Metazoa > Chordata > Amphibia > Anura > Bombinatoridae > Bombina > Bombina bombina. Next base: position 611,672,037 of record NC_069505.1, on the reverse strand, counting down.
AGATGATATAGAAATGATGATGAGAGATAGATAGATAGATAGATGATAGAGAGATGATGATAGATAGAGATAGATAGATAGATAGATGATAGATAGATGATAGATAGATAGATAGATAGATAGATAGATAAATAGATAGATGCTAGATAAATAGATGATAGATAGATAGATAGACAGATAGACAGATAGATAGATAGATAGATAGATAGATAGATAGATAGATAGATAGACAGATAGATAGATAGATAGATAGATAGATAGATAGATAGATAGATAGATAGATAAATAGATAGATAGATGATAGAGAGATGATGATAGATAGAGATAGATAGATAGATAGATAGATAGATAGATGATAGATAGATAGATAGATAGATGATAGATAGATAAATAGATGATAGATAGATAGATAGACAGATAGACAGATAGATAGATAGATAGATAGATAGATAGATAGATAGATAGATAGACAGATAGATAGATATATAGATAAATAGATGATAGATAGATAGATGATAGATAGATAAATAGATAAATAGATAAATAGATGATAGATAGATAGATAGATGATAGATAGATAGATATATAGATAAATAGATGATAGATAGATAGATAGATAGATAGATAGATAGACAGATAGATAGATAGATGATAGATAAATAGATGATAGATAGATAGATAGATAGATAGATAGATAGATAGATAGATAGATAGATAGATAGATAGATAGACAGATAGATGGATAGATGATAGATAGATGATAGATAGATAAATAGATAAATAGATAAATAGATGATAGATAGATAGATGATAGATAGATAGATAGATAGATAGATGATAGATAGATAGACAGACAGATAGATAGATAGATAGATAGATAGATAGATAGATAGATAGATAGATAGATATCCTCCAAACTCTGAAATCTCACCTAGAGCAATTGATCCCTTATGTTGACTTTATTTATTAACTAAAACAGAACAAAAAATAGATTTGATCTAATGAAGAGTTACATCTGCTCTGAAGCATTACAAAGTGTGTTTAAGCACTCTTATAGTTATATAAATATTTTTGGATTAAGTTTTGACTAAATATAAAAACACAGGTACTAATCCCCAAATCCGAAATCCCCAAATCCAACCTTATTCTAAAATCCTTTTTAATTAATATTTAAAAAAATATATACTGTATATATTACTATTTTTCAAGTCTTTAAGTCACAATCTCACAATCTGCCTGTGTCTGGTTTTTTTTTTTTTTTTTTTTTTTGTGTGTTCTAAAATGCAAATAAAAATTGTCTATACGTATTTATTTAAAACAACAAATATTACCTTTGTGATTACATTACTTTACACTTGGTTCCGTCCCCTCTCCAAACTGTCCCATTTTACAGATGCAAATATTCCAAAATCCAAAACTTTTCTGGTCCCAAGCAGTTTGGATAAAGGGTTTTCTACCTGTGTATCTATCAACTATCTATCTATCTATCTATCTATCTATCTATCTATCTATCTATCTATAATCTATCTATAATCTATCTATGTCTGTTTATCTATCTATCAACTATCTTTCATCTGTCTGTCTGTAAGTCTATCTATCTATCTATCTATCTATCTATCTATCTATCTATCTATCTATCTATCTATAAAATACATTCCTGCATATGTTGTAGAAATAACAGCACTAATATATTGATAATGTTATATTAATACAGATTATATGTATGTAAAGTGATATAAACAGCTAAATATACCTGCAGCTTTGTATCTAACATATCTGTATATAGTAACGAACTATACATGAGATGTGAACCTCTATCATCTATCTATCTATCTATCTATCTATCTATCTATCTATCTATCTATCATCTATCGATCTATCTATCTATCCATCTATCCATCTATCTATCCATCTATCTATCTATCTATCTATCTATCTATCTATCTATCTATCTATAAAATGCATTCCTGCATATGTTGTAGAAATGACAGCACTAATATATTGATAATGTTATATTAATACAGACTATATGTATGTAAAGTAATATAAACAGCTAAATATACCGGCAGCTTTGTATCTAACATATCTGTATATAGTAACGAACTATACATGCGATGTGAACCTCTATTATTTATCTATCTATCTATCTATCTTCTATCTATCTATCTATCATCTATCTATCTATCTATCTGTCTGTCTCTCCCTCATCTATCTATCTATCTATCTATCTATCTATCTATCTATCTATCTATCTATCTATCATCTATCTATCTATCTATCTATCTATCTATCTATCTGTCTGTCTCTCCCTCATCTATCTATCTATCTATTTATCTATCTATCTATCTATCTATCTATCTTCTATCTATCTATCTATCTATCTATCTATCTATAAAATACATTGCTGCATATGTTGTAGAAATGACAGCACTAATATATTGATAAGGTTATATTAATACAGATTATATGTATGTAAAGTAATATAAACAGCTAAATATACCTGCAGCTTTGTATCTAACATATCTGTATCTAGTAACTAACTATATATGAGATGTGAACCTCTATCTATCTATCTATCTATCTATCTATCTATCTATCTATCTATAAAATACATTCCTGCATATGTTGTAGAAATGACAGCACTAATATATTGATAATGTTATATTAATACAGATTATATGTATGTAAAGTAATATAAACAGCTAAATATACCTACAGCTTTGTATCTAACATATCTGTATCTAGTAACTAACTATACATGAGATGTGAACCTTACCTGCTAATCTAGACCACTCCATAGTAAGATGAGCAATGTCTTTGCTGAAGATTTAGGAACTATATTTATATTTGCTGAGAGATAAAACAACCCCTAAGGACCCTATGTACAAATAATTAAATATACAAAATAACTCTCTGATGCTCTATGGACTTAGTAATAATCATGAGATTCTCTCCCTGCAGCTGCAGCATCTAGAGAAGAGAAGGTTTCAAGTTAGGGAATCAACAAAAAGTTTTACTTAAAAAACAAAGCAAAGTTGTGCTATACTTAAAGGGATCTAAAACCCAAACATATTATTTTGTGATTCAGGCAGAGCATACAATAAAAAAAATGCAATTGACTTATATTATGAAATTAGCTTTGTTCATACTGTATTCTTTGTTGAAGAGATACCTAGGTAGGTGTCTGGAGTACTACATAGCAGGAAATGTAGTTATCTTTCTATCTTTATTTGAAAAAGAAGGCATCTAAGCTAAGGAGCCAGCCAATTTTTGGTTCAGAACAATGGACAGCACTTTTTATTGGTGGTTGAATTTATCCAAAAACCAGCAAGAACAACCCAGGTTGTTCACCAAAAATGGGCCGGCATCTAAACTTACATTCTTGCTTTTCAAATAAAGATACCAAGAGAATGAAGAAAATTTGATAACAGGAGTAAATTAGAAAGTTGCTTAAAATTGCATGCTCTATCTGAATCACGAAAGAAAAAAAAAAATGGGATCAGTGTCCCTTTAAACTCCTAAAATCATAATCCAAAAACCAAATCTACAAATAAATGTCAAACAAAATAGTAATTTCATGGATTGAGCAATTACAGCAGAGGTGAAAATACCGTCTGTTGTTTTTTTATCATATGTAGTGATGCTATTAGGTGACATATATGCAATTAACCAGTTTTGCTCCAAAACCATTGACTGTCTTTGAGTGCGCAAAGGGCAGCCCTATTTATTATTCCCTATCATAAGTGACTCCTGCAGTTACTTTGGTGCCACTTCTGAATGGGAGGCGTTTAACGGTTTTCTCTGACTCCAGTGCTTGGTTATTCTGTATGGACGTCCTAGATTTTTTGTTCCCACACTGCCCTCTGAATCTTGACACTGAGACCTATGTATTTGCCTATCCCTTATCTGTATTTGATGCTCAGACTGATAACCTGGTTAAATAACCTTGTAATTGCTCTCTGGGTGATTTTGCTGCTTTGCCTATTTGTTTTTACACCTAGTCCCTGACCGATCTCTTGTTTCTGAACTTGGCCTGGCTATGGACTACTCTCCAGAACTTCTAGCTAGGGAAATGCGACCTTCTCAGAGCTAATTTAAGCCTGTTCCTGCTCAGATTAAAGAATACATGGTTCCAAACATCAAACAAGGTAAATATATTTTACCTTATGCACTGCTATTAGTCCCCTGTCAGACCCACCACTACTATTAATATCTTAACTCCCAGACCCCCTACTGCAATAACCCCCTAGAAACCCCTATAAGATGTAGGTGGCCACCTTAAGAAACAGTTATTATCTACATCACAGAGAAATATTCTATGGATAGCCTATTTTGCGGCCCTCTCTGCATCGGCCAGCGATGGTGCTGATGGTTGGTGGTTGGGAGCCATTGCAGGGAGGCGGGTGGGTGGCCCATCGCTGGGGTAAATACATCAGAGGGGGGGTGGGATTGTGTGCAGGGGCACTGGGAGCGTGCACGGAGACGGGTGCGTGCACGGGATGGGGGCTGGAGCGTGCATTGGGGCGGGAGCGGGTGGGACCACTACACTAAGGAAAAGTATAAAAAGTGTAAAAGATGGAGGGGGGGGTAAATATTATCCAAGGGATCTGGGAGAGGGTGGGGGGTAGGTTATGGAGGGGGACTGCTACACTACAGAAAAATTTAACCCCTTAACGACGCATGTCGTACAGGGTACTTCGCACACAACCTGGTCTTTAAAGACCAGCGACGTACCCTGTACGACATTAGGGGTTTAAAGCGGCTGGAAGCGATCCTGCTCGCTTCCAGGCGCTTTCCAGTTATTTCAGTGATGCCTCGATATCAAGGCATCCTGCAATAACACTCTGTGGCCCTCTCTGCACCGGACATCGATGGCCGGTATCGTTGGTGGGTGGGAGCTGCAGTGTGAGGCGGGTGGGCGGCCATCGATGTGAGCTATGACGTGGAGGGGGGCAGGATCACGGGTGTGACAGTTAGGGGAACGCACGGAGGCACGCACATGTGCACAGGAGGGCAGGGGGGGGGCGCGTTCACGGGGTGGAAGCGGGTGGGAACGGCTACACTACAAAAATTTATAAAAAATAAGTGGGATATATAAATAAGTGGGGTAGAAAATAATTTTAAAAAGACATCTAAGGGATCTGGGAGGGGGTGAGGGGTTGCTCTTTGGCTGGGGGGAAGCTACACTACAGAAAAAAATAATAAAATAAAAAAGCAGGTTTTTTTTGTAAACTGGGTACTGGCAGAAAGCTGCCAGTACCCAAGATGGCTATCAATAAGGTAGAGGGGGAGGGATAGAGAGCTGTTTGGGGGGAATCAGGGAGGTTGGGGGCTAAGGGGGGATCCTACATATCAACATATGTAAATATGCTAAAAAATATATATTTTTTAAAAAAAATACCATTTATTTTAGTACTGGCAGACTTTCTGCCAGTACTTAAGATGGCGGGGACAATTGTGGGGTGGGGGAGGGAAGAAAGCTGTTTGGGAGGGATCAGGGGGTGTGATGTGTCGGGTGGGAGGCTGATCTCTACATTAAAGCTAAAATTAACCCTGCAAGCTCCCTACAAACTACCTAATTAACCCCTTCACTGCTAGACATAATTCACGTGTGATGCACAGCGGTACTTAGCGGCTTCTAATTACCAAAAAGCAACGCCAAAGCCATATATGTCTGCTATTTCTGAACAAAGGGTATCCCAGAGAAGCATTTACAACCATTTGTGCCATAATTGCATAAGCTGTTTGTAAATAATTTCAGTGAGAAACCTAAAGTTTGTGAAATTTTTTGGGGGGAAATGGTGGCATGAAATATACCAAAATGGGCCTAGGTCAATACTTTGGGTTGTCTACTACACTACACTAAAGCTAAAATTAACCCTACAAGCTCCCTACAAGCTCCCTAATTAACCCCTTCACTGCTGGGCATAATACACGTGTGGTGCGCAGCTGCATTTAGCGGCCTTCTAATTACCAAGAAACAATGCCAAAGCCATATATGTCTGCTATTTCTGAACAAAGGGGATCCCAGAGAAGCTTTTACAACCATTTGTGCCATAATTGCACAAGCTGTTTGTAAATAATTTCAGTGAGAAACCTAAAATTGTGAAAAAATGTAACGTTTTTTTTTCATTTGATCGCATTTGGCTGTGAAATTGTGGCATGAAATATACCAATATGGGCCTAGATCAATACTTGGGGTTGTCTACTACACTACACTAAAGCTAAAATTAACCCTAAAAGCTCCCTACATGCTCCCTAATTAACCCCTTCACTGCTGGGCATGTCACGTGTGGTGCACAGTGGTATTTGGCGGCCTAATTACCAAAAAGCAACGCCAAAGCCATATAAGTCTGCTATTTCTGAACAAAGGAGATCCCAGAGAAGTGTTTACAACCATTTGTGCCATATTTGCACAAGTTGTTTGCAAATAATTTCAGTGAGAAACCTAAAGTTTGTGAAAACATTTGTGAAAAAGTGAACAATTTTTTTTATTTGATCTCATTTGGCGGTGAAATGGTGGCATGAAATATACCAAAATGGGCCTAGATCAATACTTTGGGATGTCTTCTAAAACAAAATATATACATGTCAAGGGATATTCAGGGATTCCTGAAAGATATCAGTGTTACAATGTAACTAGCGCTAATTTTGAAAAAAAGTGGTTTGGAAATAGAAAAGTGATACTTCTACTTATTGCCCTATAACTTGCAAAAAAAGCAAACAACATGTAACCATTGGGTATTTCTAAACTCAGGACAACATTTAGAAACTATTTAGCATGGGTGTTTTTTGGTGGTTGTAGATGTATAACAGATTTTGGGGGTCAAAGCTAGAAAAAAGTGTGCTTTTTTTTATAGAAATTATAAGATATGATGAAAATAATGGTATCTTTAGAAAGTCCATTTAATGGCGAGAAAAACAGTATATAATATGTGTGGGTACAGAGGAAAATTACAGCTAAACACAAACACTGCAGAAATGTAAAAAATAGCCCTGGTCCTTAAGGGAAAGAAATTAAAAAATGGCCTTGTCCTTAAGGGGTTAAATAAAAAAACAACAACTAATTATATGTCAAATTGGGTACTGGCAGTGGCAGACAGCTTACAGTACTCAAGATGGGTGCAAATAGGTAGCAGGGGAGGGTTAGAGAGCAATGCCAAAGCCATATATGTCTGCTATTTCTGAGAAAAGGGGATCCCAGAGAAGCATTTACAACCATTTGTGCCATGATTGCACTAAATGTTTATAAATAATTTCAGTGAGAAACCTAAAATTGTGAGAAAGTTAACAATTTTTTTTTTATTTGATCGCATTCAGCAGTGAAATAGTGGCATGTAATATACCAAAATGGGCCTAGATCAATACTTTGGGTTGTCTACTACACTATACTAAAGCTAAAATTAACCCTACAAGCTCCCTACAAGCTCCATAATAAACCCCTTCACTACTGGGCATAATACACGTGTGGTGAGCAGCAGCATTTAGCGGCCTTCTAATTACCATAAAGCAATGCCAAAGCCATAAATGTCTGCTATTTCTGAACAAAGGACCCCAGAGAAGCATTTACAACCATTTGTGCCATAATTGCACAAGCTGTTTGTAAATAATTTCAGTGAGAAACCTAAAATTTGTGAACAAATTAAGAATTTTTTTTATTTGATTGCATTTGGCAGTGAAACAGTGGCATGAAATATACCAACATGGGCCTAGATCAATACTTTGGGTTGTCTACTAAAAAAATATATACATGTCATGGGCTATTCAGGGATTCCTGACAGATATCAGTGTTCCAATGTAACTAGCGCTAATTTTGAAAAAACAATTTGGAAATACAGTATTAAAGTGCTACTAGTAACTATTGGCCTATAATTTGCAAAAAAAGCAAAGAACATGTAAATATTGGGTATTTCTAAATATAGGACAAAAAATATGAAACTATTTAGCATGGGTTTTGTTTGGTGGTTGTAGATCTGTAACAGATTATGGGGGTCAACGTTGGAAAAAGTGTGTATTTTTTTTCGATTTTTTCATCTTTTTTAATCATTTTTTTTTAGTAAATTATAAGATATGATGAAAATATTGGTATCTTTAGAAATTTAAAGACGAGAAAATTGGTATATAATATGTGTGGGTACAGTAAATGAACAATCAAATTGTGCAATTCATCCAGCAGCAATACTCACAGGTTAGAGCTTCAAGGAGTCACTACAAAACTCCCCAACAATAGTAGAAAAATGTAAAAATGAAGCTCTCCAACATGCCAAAGTTTCAATGCTTTATTTTAGAGAGTGCAGAGTCAAACAGCCACGATGTAATAGCAATTATGTTATCTATATGATCAAATGCCCATGTGGGAAAGCCTACATTGGCGAGTCCTCTAGGGGGGTACGGGATCGAATCACTGAACACAAGAGCAACATCAGGTGTAAGGTACTCACTGCACCAGTAGCTTATCATTTTCTAGCTATGGGACACCATATTAGCCAACTGAGGTTCCAGGTAATCGAACAAATTAGGACCCCCCGTAGGGGTGGCAATAGGGATACCCTTTTGAAACAACGTGAATCCTATTGGATCTTTAAGTTGGATACCCTGGAACCTAGGGGGCTTAATAGAGAGATAGACTGGTCTGTGTTCTATTGAACTGGTGTTGCTCTTGTGTTCTCATATTCTGTAGTACTAATCTTAAATCATGGTGCTTAATGTTGTATAAATAAGTTCTAATGAATAAATTGCAGTGTTTTTTGTATGTGTAGATGTGGTTCTGTTATAGGGGCTTCATAGCTGTTTTGTTTTTAATTTTTGTACATGGTCTACCTATCTTTCACCAGCAGATGGTGCTGTTGCATTTATAGAATGTAAATTACAAGATTGTAAGGGTTAAAATCCCAAGGTGAGCTATTTAAACAGGTGTACCTGTACTATCACTTACCACATGATTAAGGGGCATGGCTCCCCGAAACGTCGTGGCTGTTTGACTCTGCACTCTCTAAAATAAAGCATTGAAACTTTGGCATGTTGGAGCTCCGAGCAGTATTTGAGCTATTTTTGGCAAAACATGCTTTGATGACCAACAATCACACAAATATGTAGAGGGGACACATCTGGCACAATACAGCTCATCCGGCTTGCATGCTTTTTTTTTACTGAGACACACGGAGGTGCCGGAGACCCGACCCTGAAGCCTAACGGCGGCCATAGATATCGCATGGGCAAATACATGACGAGTAAGCAGCGCTTCCGACCAGGAACACCTCCCCTCTGTGAGCAGCTTCAGATACGCCATGTCAATGATGGAAACAGATAAGCTGACATGCGGAGAGACAGCAGCAGAGATATGCATTGACCGGGAGGTAAGCCATGTGTGACGCAGCAAAGTTCTGGGGCCCATGACAGTTGGTATGATAACGGCCACACTAACACCATTACAAAAGTTTACGCATGCAAGCTGAATCAACACAGGCAGCAATTAGCATTTTTGTCTCACTCGCAGATATTGATTATAAAGCTGAGGTGGAGGGGGCCATATTACACAGCATAACGGACACTAAACTATTGCAATAAGATCCATACTAAGGAGGAGCTATATAACCTCAATCACTAGCATAGTAGATCCTAAACACCGGAGGCAGATTTGACAAAAAGTACACAGAATTGACAGCAAACAGAATTGCACAGCTGAAAAGTATTTGGGAGATTTGAAAAGTTAATGAACAAAATAGAAAACCTCCATACCTCAGTAACAAATAGCTTAGCCGAACTCAAGCAAGACATATCTGAACTAGGAGATGGAGTGGAGACGATAGAGAATGATCATGAAACCCTAGCAGAAGATATGGCTACAACTACTGAATCCATCTCACATCACCAACAACAAATTCAGGACCTCCTAGACAAGATGTAGGATCTTGAAAATAGAAATAGAAGAAATAACATTAGATTGAAGGGTATTCCAGAGAGTGTGGAAATCACTGATTTGCTTTCTTATCTTGCCCAACTGTTCAGGGACATCACTGGAGATGAGGGGGATTCAGATTTCCCAATAGAAAGAGCCCACAGGGCCCTGAAACCTAAGCCAAAAGAAAGCCTCCCACCTAGGGATGTCATTGTCAGGATGTTGAGATTTACTGATAGAGAAACCATCATGTCAGCATCCAGAAAACATCAAATCTTTAAATTCAAAGGAACTGTCATTCAATTCTTCCAAGATTTGTGCATACGCACTCTCCAGCGGAGGTATGCCTTACGTCCTCTCACATCTTTGCTGAGGAAACAGAAAATCCCTTACAGATGGGGTTACCCCTTCGCCCTCCATATCTCTCATAATAACAGGCTGATCACTCTCAAGTCAGACAAAGATATCCCAGAGATCTGCAGCTATCTGAACCTTGATCCACCGGAGATGCAACAGGATTCCTCTCCTCCACCACATCATGGGTCACAGAAACCACAAACATCAGCTCGGAAATCTAGATGGACCAGAGTAGAGAATAAGAAAAAATTCAAAACCTGAACGGCCACTCTGAGGAATATTGTGTGAAATCTTACAGAAAGCCAGGAGGCCCATTAGAGGCCGAGGTTTGGTTTTTCATATTGACTCAATTTTGCTAGTATCTTTAATATCAGTATGCTGTTTCACATGTTTTATTTAAATGTTCTGCTCTTACCTGCACTGAATTGAATTACATGCCTAGGCAGCTTAATGCATGGATTCATGATGTAGTTTCATGTGTATATATGTTTTCTTTTTTCTTTATTTTTTATTGTATAGCTGTTGGTCACTGTGGGAATGATACCCTTCCCTCTGATTTCTTATTTAGTCCTATGAATAACCTAGTTTTTATCTCTAAGTCTGTGATACAATATTGTTAGGGTCAGTGTATGAGCATACGCCACTTGCAGTGGTCAAATACTGATCATTTGCGGAGTTATTATATACATATATGGCTTTACCAACAATTAGTCTAGCCTCACACAATGTGAGAGGGTTGAATACAGATTGCAAAAGACGCACAGCTTTTGATCATTATAGAAAATTACAAGCAAATGTGATCTTCTTACAAGAAACTCACCTCACTAGGCCGCACATTCCCAAATACTGGTACAGAAACTTCCTGCAGAACTACCACTCCACGGCAGACACAAAAAAAGGGGGGTCTCAATATTGCTGCATTCTTCACTACACTTTAAACATACTAAAACAATTGCAGACATCGAGGGTAGATACTTGATAGTACAGGGTCAAATACAGGGAGAGGAAGTGCTATTTTGCAATGTCTATGCCCCAAATGAAAGACAAGACGCATTCTTCAGGGAAATTTCACATCTGCTAACAGACTGGTCGCAAATGCGGATAGTTTTAGCCGGAGACTTCAATATTGACATACAGGCACTCAAATACAGGACAAATGTACATTCTTCTAAAAAACAAACCCGGCTGAGAACAATGGCTAATACTATTCTAAATCTTCTCTCCCCACATACTCTAATTGATACATGGAAATACCTATATGATAACACAACTGACACCACATACTTTTCAGCTGCTCATAATAGCTATTCCAAATTAGACTATATTCTGATCAGCCAGCTTCTATGCCCGCTATTAGTGTCAGCTAACATTCACGTTTGCACTTAGTCAGACCACTCTATCACACAGATACTACTTAAAAGCATAAAAGACAGAGGTAGGACCCAGACCTGGACTTATGACCTGACATGACTTTGGGACCTGCAAACAAAAGCTAACACAATTCAAGCCATGGGGGAATATTGGAATATTAACCTGGGTACCACTATATGTCCAATGTCGGTATGGGCGGCTCATAAGATGGTGCTTAGAGGTATCTTAATAAAAGAGAAATCGATACTTATTAAAAAAAGAAACTACACATTCAATACCCTCACTAAGATATTGAGACATTAGAGAAGCAACACAAACTGACACTAGCAACATCCATCTTGAAACAGATACAACAAAAAAGACAACAACTAGATATGAGTCTCAAAGATCAGTCAGTAAAGTATGCTCACAGAATGAAAACTGATTACTTCTTGTATGCCAACAAACCTGATAAATTCTTAGCCAAAAAGATTAGAGATGGTTATATGGCTACATCCATCCCTGCTCTATATAAAGCAGACGGTGTGGAAACTTCTCAACCACAGGAGATTGCTAACGCTTTTGCTTCATACTACGGGGAGCTTTATGATGGTAGGAAGGTTAACCACACTCACTCTACTCAAGACTTACTCACAGACTTTCTAACTAAGGCAAACTTAAGGAAAATTACAGACTCAGACAGAGACCAGTTAAATGCCACGATCACCTCAAAGGAGGTTTCTCAGGCTATAAAAGACCTAAAACCAGGGAAGGCACCAGGTCCTGATGGCCTACCATGGAAGTATTATAAACTGTTTGCGGACACACTTGTTCCACATCTCACTAAATTTGCGAACCATATATTAGAGGGTAGGCCATTGCCCAAAGACTTACTCCAAGCCAAAATAGTGGTTATTCCAAAACCGGGGAAAAATACAAAGCATTGTTCAAGCTAGAGACCAGTCTCCCTCATAAACCAAGACATTAAAATTGTAACAAAAATATTAGCAAACAGATTAAAACAGATTCTTCCTACTATTATACACCCCGACCAAGTAGGTTTTATTAAAGATAGGGAAGCCCCAGACAACATAAGGAGGATGGTGTCAGTGCTGGATTATCTCAGGGCTCATGGAGTGCCTTCTCTGCTCCTTTCGTTGGACGCGGAGAAGGCATTCGACTGGGTGGATTGGAATTATATGCTGACGGTGCTAAGGGAGATGTGATTTGAGGGACCCTTTGTGTCTGCAATTACAATGCTGTACTCCTCCCCCACAGCATTTGTCAGGGCGATAGGACATCAGTCACACACTTTCAATATTCTCAACGGCACTAGGCAGGGGTGTCCATTGTCACCCTTGCTCTTTGCACTATGCATAGAACCACTAGCTGAGACTATCCACAAAGAAATAGGCATTAACGGCTTAGAACTGGGAGGGAAATCCTATAAAATCACACTATTTGCAGATGACGTCTTGTTAACTCTGACCAAGCCATTGATTTCCCTACCTGTAGTATATAACATTCTACACAAGTTCTCAGTTATCTCGGGATACAAGATCAATGCAGACAAATGCGAGACCTATTATCAGTAGGTGGGAGACAGATCTAGGGCTGGCCATATCGGTGGAAGAATGGGACTCATTGACAAGTGAGGCTTGCAGAGGATTATTGAGCGCAGATTTGAGGGAAAACAGTATTAAATCAGTGTTTCGATGGTATTTGACCCCTGAAAGGACAGCACACTCTGTAGCAGGAAACTCAAATGCATGTTATAGACGGTGTAAAGTCAAAGGAACCTATATGCACATGTGGTGGGAGTGCCCCAAGGTAGAGATGGTGTGGAGACGGGTGTCAGATTTCTTGTCGGGATTGTTGGGGGATCCAGTTATAGTTTCAGCATCACAGGCTCTATTGAATGTTAGAAACAAAACTTACAATAAATATATCAATACATTTCTTAGGATTATATTCACTATTGTTAGGACTTCCATCGCTAAATACTGGAAGACAGGGAATGGTCAGAGATTATTCTCAAAATTAAGAACACATATGCAATGTATGAGACAGCTGCTCATTTACAAAATACCATGGATACATTTGGTAAGATCGGGTTTTACTGGATGATGGAGGGGGCCAATTACGATAACAACTAGGTGCAGTGCTCAAGTGGTATTTGTAAAATCAATTGGACAGTGAAAAGTGTGATTCAGCATATGTTGAGGTTGGGGGTTGTGATCACAGTGACCTATATTGTTTAATATTGTTTTTTGATTTTATCCATTTATTCTACACTTATAAGAGGTTTTATTTGGAAAATGTTATGGATGGTTAACAAAAAAAAAGACTTGAAAAATGAGTTACAATAGACTAAACCAACAGGATTCTACTCTGCACTCGGGACTTTAGAAGATCACAAAAAGACTATTGTTCCAAGCTATCCAGTGTGGGGGTGGTGGATCATGTCATGGTTATTGGAATTGTTTGTATTATTTCTTCATTTTGAATTGTACTCAATAAAAATTATTTCAACTAAAAATAGCCCTGATCCCAAATGGTCAACAAATGGAAAAGTGTTCTGGTCACTAAGGGGTTAATAGTAATTTAAAATACTTATTTTCTATCTTGCACTAAATAGTGTTTTTGATTTGAGCAACTGTTCTAAATGTAAATGTCACTGTTAAATAGCTTTTTCTCCTATCTAGCACTAAATAGTGTTTTTGTTTGACATGAGCAACTGTTCTGTATGTGAATGTCATTCAAATAATTTAACCCATTGCTAACTGAATCCTGACTAATATAAAGCCTTATTCTAATTTGAACAAAAAAATAGCATCCGCCAGCTTGTGCAAACACAAGCACAGGATTGATATATGTATTTATTTCTATACATATGTATATCTGTATTTATATGTGTATATGTATCTAAATACATACTGGGGGGTAGTTATCAACGTGTCAACTTTCCTGCCTTCGCCTGCCCAATACGCCCGCCTAAGCTTGCCTCACATCGCCGCCGCGGACCTGAAAAATTTCGCCTAAGTTATCAAATAAAGCTGTCAAAAAGCTGCGGGGTGATGAGCAGCGGACTGTGAGAGTTATCACTCATCCGATCTCGCTGCTCTTCGGCTTTTTCCCAGCTTTATTGCTAGCCTGTCACTAAGCACTCACACTAACTACACTGTTCTACCCCCTATACCGGCACCCCCGGAGCCCCCCGCAACTAAATAAAGTTATTAACCCCTAAACCGCTGCTCCTAGACCCTACCGCAACTCTGATAAATGTATTAACCCCTAAACCGCCGCTCCTAGACCCTGCCGCAACTCTGATAAAAGTATTAACCCCTAAACCACCGCTCCCGGACACCGCTGCCACCTACATTATACCTATTAACCCCTATCCTGCCCCCCCCACACCGTTGCCACCTATAATAAATTTATTAACCCCTATCCTGCCCCCCACTACACCGCCGCCAATGTAATAAATTTATTAACCCCTAAACCTAAGTCTAACACTAACGCTAACACTCCCTAACTTAAATATTAATTAAATAAATCTAAACAATATTTCTATTATGAACTAAATTAATCCTATTTAAAACTAAATACTTACCTTTAAAATAAACCCTAATATAGCTACAATATAAATAATAATTATATTGTAGCTATCTTAGGATTTATTTTTATTTTACAGGCAAATTTCAATTTATTTTAACTAGGTACAATAGCTATTAAATAGTTATTAACTATTTAATAGCTACCTAGCTAAAATAAAGATAAATTTACCTGTAAAATAAAAACTAACCTAAGTTACAATTACACCTAACACTATACTATACTTTAATAAATTATTCCTATTTAAAACTAAATACTTACCTTTAAAATAAACCCTAATATAGCTACAATATAAATAATAATTATATTTTAGCTATCTTAGGATTTATTTTTATTTTACAGGTAACTTTGTATTTATTTTAGCTAGTTAGAATAGTTATTAAATTAACTATTTAATAACAACCTAGCTAAAATAAATACAAAATTACCTGTAAAATAAATCCTAACCTAAGTTACAATTAAACCTAACACTACACTATCATTAAATAAATTAAATAAATTACCTACAAATAACTACAATTAAATACAATTACATAAACTAAATAAAGTACAAAAAATAAAAAAGCTAAGTTACAAAAAATAAAAAAATAGTTTACAAACATTTTAAAAATATTACAACAATTTTAAGCTACTTACACCTAATCTAAGCCCCCTAATAAAATAACAAACCCTCCAAAATAAAAAAATGCCCTACCCTATTCTAAATTAAAAAAGTTCAAAGCTCTTTTACCTTACCAGCCCTTAAAAGGGCATTTTGTGGGGCATGCCCCAAAGAATTCAGATCTTTTGCCTGTAAAAGAAAAATACAACCCCCCCCAACATTAAAACCCACCACCCACATACCCCTAATCTAACCGGCAGAAGTGATCCTCCAAGCGGCGCTGAAGAAATCTTCCATCCGATGAAGTAATCCTCCAAGCGGCGCTGAAAAAGTCTTCCATCCGGGCAATGTCATCTTCCAAGAGGCGCTGAAGAAGTCTTCTCTCCGGGCGATGTCATCTTCCAAGCCAGGTCTTGAATCTTCACAAATATAAATATCCAATCAGCCAATCAGATTGAGCTCGCATTCTATTGGCTGTTTCAATCAGCCAATAGAATGCAAGCTCAATCTGATTGGCTGATTGGATCAGCCAATCGGATTGAACTTGATTCTGATTGGCTGATTCAATCAGCCAATCAGATTTTTCCTACCTTAATTCCGATTGGCTGATCCTATCAGCCAATCGGAATTGAAGGGACACCATCTTGGATGACGTCCCTTAAAGGAGCCTTCATTCGTCGGTAGTCCGTCGGTAAAGAAGGATGTTCCGCGTCGGTGGGATGAAGATTCAAGACCCGGCTTGGAAGATAACATCGCCCGGATAGAAGACTTCTTCAGCGCCTCTTGGAAGATGACATCGCCCGGATGGAAGACTTTTTCAGTGCTGCTTGGAGGATCACTTCATCGGATGGAAGATTTCTTCAGCGCCGCTTGGAGGATCACTTCTGCCGGTCCGGGTCTCCTCTTCAGTTCCATCGGTGGCTCGGCTGAGTGAAGACGACTAAAGGTAGGATGATCTTCAGGGGATTAGTGTTAGGTTATTTTAAGGGGGGTTTGAGTTAGATTAGGGGTATGTGGATGGTGGGTTTTAATGTTGGGGGGGTTGTATTTTTCTTTTACAGGCAAAAGAGCTGAATTCTTTGGGGCATGCCCCACAAATGGCCCTTTTAAGGGTTGGTAAGGTAAAAGAGCTTTGAACGTTTTTAATTTAGAATAGGGTAGGGCATTTTTTTATTTTGGGGGTTTGTTATTTTATTAGGGGGCTTAGATTATGTGTAAGTAGTTTAAAATTGTTGTAATATTTTTAAAATGTTTGTAACCTATTTTTTTATTTTTTGTACCTTAGCTTTTTTTATTTTTTGTACTTTAGTTAGTTTATGTAATTGTATTTAATTGTAGTTATTTGTAGGTAATTTATGTAATTTATTTAATGATAGTGTAGTGTTAGGTTTAATTGTAACTTAGGTTAGGATTTATTTTACAGGTGATTTTGTATTTCTTTTAGCTAGGTAGTTATTAAATAGTTAATAACTATTTAATAACTATTCTAACTAGCTAAAATAAATACAAAGTTACCTGTAAAATAAATATAATTCCTAAAATAGCTACAATGTAATTATTAATTACATTGTAGCTATCTTAGGGTTTATTTTACAGGTAAGTATTTAGTTTTAAATAGGAATAATTTATTAAAGTATAGTGTAGTGTTAGGTGTAATTGTAACTTAGGTTAGTTTTTATTTTACAGATAATTTTATCTTTATTTTAGCTAGGTAAGCTATTAAATAGTTAATAACTTATTAATAGCTATTGTACCTAGTTAAAATAAATTGAAAGATGCCTGTAAAATAAAAATAAATCCTAAGATAGCTACAATATAATTATTATTTATATTGTATCTATCTTAGGGTTTATTTTACAGGTAAGTATTTAGTTTTAAATAGGATTAATTTAGTTCATAATAGAAATATTATTTAGATTTATTTAATTAATATTTAAGTTAGGGGGTGTTAGGGTTAGTGTTAGACTTAGGTTTAGGGGTTAATAATTTTATTACAGTGGCGGCGGTGTAGTGGGGGGCAGGATAGGGGTTAATAAATGTATTATAGGTGGTGACGGTGTAGGGGGGGCAGATTAGGGGTTACTAAATTTAATATAGGTTGCGGTGGGCTCCGGGAGCGGCGGTTTAGGGGTTAATATGTATAGAGTAGCTTGCGGTGGGCTCTGGGAGCGGCGGTTTAGGGGTTAATACATTTATTATAGTTGCGGCGGGGTCAGGAAGCGGCGGTTTAGGGGTTAATATGTATAGAGTAGCTTGCGGTGGGCTCCGGGAGCGGCCGTTTAGGGGGTAATAACTTTATCTAGTTGCGGTGGTGTAGGGGGGACAGATTAGTGGTGTTTAGACTCGGGGTACATGTTAGGGTGTTAGGTGTAGACAGTTCCCATAGGAATCAATGGGATGTCTGGCAGCAGCGAACTTGTACTTTCGCTATGGTCAGACTCCCATTGATTCCTATGGGATCCGCCGCCTCCAGGGTGGCGGTTTGAAAACCAGGTACGCTGGGCCGGAAAAGTGCCGAGCGTACCTGCTAGTTTTTTGATAACTAGCAAAAGTAGTCAGATTGTGCTGAACTTGTGTGCGGAACATCTGGAGTGATGTAAGAATCGATCTGTGTCGGACTTAGTCCGGCGGATCGAAGTTTACGTCACAAAATTCTACTTTTGCCGGTCTCTAGCCTTTGATAACTAAGGCGAATCAGCCTCGCCACAAATACGCTGCAGAATTCCAGCGTATTTGAGGTTGACGGCTTGATAACTAGGCCCCACTGTATGTACACATATATATATACATAAATACATATAAATTTAAATACATATATATATATATATATATATATATATTTATATACATACATATATTTATTGATGTGTTCCTATGGATGACTATGTAAAGGCATTTTCGGCCCCTGACATCTCATGTTTTTGCGCCCTTATAACTTCTTAACTTTTTTTTGTGAATTTTTTTTTGAGACAGTGTAAATATAAATATAACTGTACTGTTAGATTTATTTTTAATATGTTTTGTGCAACTTTTTTAGTCAGTTTACCAAAGCTCTGAAGTTGTGCTAAATCGACAAGCAAAGATTGCGAATGTGCTCAAGCGTTGAATAAATATTTATATCATTTATGTGAAAGAACACTATTTAAAAATGTAATTTAAAAAAAAAATGTATTCTAAATACTAAACATGAAGTGCGTGTGCATTTTTTTCTGCATGTGCATATTTAGCATAATTAGATATTCTCAGTGCACCAGCATTTTCATTACTGTAGCTGCTCAGAGAACTATTGAGGTTTGTATCAAGTAGAGAATTAACAAATTGAGTCATTACCAGATGGTGCAAGCACCTACGGCTTTCTGAGCACCTGTTGAGTTTAAATTGCTAGTGCACGGTGCATACTTAAATACAATTCTTAATAAAATTAAGATATAACTTGTGATAGGTTTAAAAAGTGATTTTATTGCTCAACACGTTTCAACGGCAAAGTTCTGTCTTTCTCAAGAGTGTTAAAATTCATAAGTAGACTTTTGGCAAAGCCTAGACGAAATGGCATTAACCAGGACAACATTCGGTGGGCGTGGTTAATGAATGGAAGCAGGGAAGCTGAGCTCCGGCTGCAACGCCACACAAAGTGGAACTTTCAAAACCCATCCACGACTTATTTGCAGCATAACAACTGACTACCTAAATTCATGGTGGGAAGGAATATTAAAGATCCCCTTGCCCTGGAGGACGCTAAAAACATTGAGGGCATGAAGTGTGGGCACCATCTTGGCTGCGACCCACAGTAAAAACACCGCAAATAAGGAGACAGACAGAGACTGTAACACTCGCCGAACTTGGCCAAAAATGGTGGTAAAAATTCAAACAGCTCAAACAGTAAAACAAAAAGGAATTGAGGAGCCTCTACGCATGGAAAAGCTAAGTACAAATATATGTACGCTATAGTTTTTTCTTACCTAAAATGGAATCGCTCCAAGCAGGTAAGGATACCCTAACTAATGAAGTGCGCCAATTCTGCACAAGGCTTAGTCAAGCGGAACAGAGAATATATGACATAGAAGATCAACAAATCACTACATCTACCTCACTCAAGCATTTATTACGATTTATTACGACAAAATCAAATATTACAAGCTAGAATTTACAACATTGACATTTCCTAAACTCTTAGGGATAGATCCAGATAGCCTTCCATTTCATGTGGAATGAGCACATCAAATTGGTCTAGCTACTATTATTATTATACTTTATTTACAAAGCGCCATCATATTCTGCAGCGCTGTCCATGGATACAGTTAATATAAATAAAACAATAATTTAAGACTTGTAAGAGACAGGACAACATTTACAAACACATACAGGAGGAATTGAGGGCCCTATCCCCGTGGGAACTTACAATCTAGAAGGGTAGTAGGTTGAGAAACAGGAGATGAGGACTGCAAGATTCAATGAGGGAAATGTTGACTTGTTAGGTATGATAAATATTATTGAGTTGGGTGGTAGGCTTCTCTGAACAGAAAAGTCTTTAGAGATCATTTAAAGGAAGAAAGATTAGGGCAAAGCCTGACAGCACGAGGGAGAGTGTTCCTAGAGAGTAGGTGCTGCACAACAGAAATCCTGCAGTCTAGCATGAGAATAGGTGATAGTCACAGATGCAAGGAGCAGTTCATTGTTGGATCTTAGTGGGTGTGCTGGAATATACTTGCTGAATATAGAGAGGATAGGTAGAGGGGAGCGGTGTTGATAAGCGCTTTGTTTGCAAGGGTGAGAATTTTGAATTGAATTCTGATGGGAATGGGGATCCAATGAAGGGACTCACAGAGAGGTGCAGCAGATACAGAGTGACAGGAAAGGTGGATCAGCCTGGCAGAGGCATTTAGGATGGAGTGAAGGGGGGACAGGTGGGAAAGAGGAAGTCCAGTAAGTAGGTTATTGCAGTAGTCAAGTTGGGAAATAATAAGGGAGTGGATTATTTGCTTTGTGGTGTTAGCGCACAGAAAAGGTTCAATATTGGAAATATTGGGCAGATGGTTGTGGCAGGATGTAGAAAGCGATTGGATATGAGGGACAAAGGATAGATTTGAGTCAAGTGTAACTCTTAGGCAGCGGACTTGGGGCGATGGGAACATGATGATGACGTTAACAGGGATAGAGAAGTCAGAAGTCGGTGTAGAGCTTGGGGGGGGGGGGGGTAAGAAGGAGCTCAGTCTTGGACATGTTAATCTTTAGGTGGTGAGAGGCCATCCAGGAAGAAATACCAGATAAGCAGTCGCTGACATGAGAGAGGACAGAGGGAGAGAGAGCAGGGGTGGAGAGGTAGATCTGGGTGTCATCAGTGTAGAGGTGATATTTGAAGCCATAACTGTTGATAAGTTTACCCAGCAGTAGAGGACCCAGAACAAATCCTTGAGGTACTCCAACAGACAGAGGCATTGGAGAAGAGGAGTCGCTGGCAAATAACGCAGAAAAAAATCTGTGAGAAAGATGGGAGTGAATACAGGAAAGAGCAGTGTCACAGAGGCCAAAAGAGCTAAGGGTCTGTAGGAGGAGGCGGTGGTCAACTGTGTTGAAAGCAGCTGAGAGGTCAAGTAAGATGAATATAGAGTAGTGGCCAATATTTTAAGCAGAGAGAAGATCGTTAGTAACCTTGGTAAGGGCAGTCTCAGTTGAGTGTTTGGGACGGTATAGAGATTGCAGGGGGTCAAGCAAGGAATTGGCAGACATGAAGTAGGTTAGGCAATTGTAAACTAGTTTTTCCAGGAGTTTTGATGTTAGTGGAAGCAGTGATATGGAGCGGTAGCTATCAAGAGAATTAGGGTTGTGGGAGGGTTTTTTGAGTATGGGAGTGACTTTTGCGTGTTTGAAAGAAAATGGGAATGAGCTGGTAGAGAGAGATAGGTTGAAGATGTGGGTAAGAGCAGGAGGGTGGAAGATAGGGAGGGTATTAGATGGGAAGGTATAGGGTCGAGCGGGAAGGTAGTGAGGCATGAGGAATATAGTAAGGAAGAAACTTCATTCTCAGTGGCTGGATGGAAGATGCAGAGGGAGTAATTGGGCCTGTTGTTGGAATATTGCATGTTGGTGTTGTGATGTTACTACATCATCTTCCAGACCACAACAAGTCATATTTAAATGTCTCAATTTGTCATATTTAAAATTTCATATTTAAATGTCTCAATTATCAAGTGAAAGCTTTATTAAGAGTCTATAGAGCGCACAATATGGATATTCTGTTTGAAGGGAAGAAACTACTACTATTTCAGGACTTTCTGCAGAAGTATCTAAACTTCAAAAAGAATTTACTCCTTACTGTTCAAAGCTATATGAAGAGGGCAGGAAAACAATGCTTCTCTATCCCGCCAAACTCAAGCTTTGTATTCCAGCAAGAGTTAAAATATTCGGCTCCGGGGGCGGAGCCAACTGTGAAACTGTTAGGACGCACGTTTCAATAGCTCTGGCCATTCCGTTTATAAAATAAGAATTTGCCTACTATACAAGCTTTTATATTGGACCATTGAGGAATATTAGTGAGTGTGGATGACCCATACACCTAATTCCAAGCTGACCACTGCTACATTGAAGAAACATCGCCAGCATCGAGGGTAAAATACTGATTACTGGGCTGGAGAGCCGCCATCTTTTGGCCTACGCAACATTCACATAGATGTACGAGACTGTTCAGAGTTGCCTGAATCATTTTAAGATTTGATATCTACTACTGCACCCTACCATGGATACCGCAGAGCGCATTATGGGAGAGATACACCGCTTTCTAAACAGCTACTGGGATGTGTTTACATACTCTAACGTGTTAGCACCTCGGCAGACGGAAGCAGTGTCCGTTGCCTGTTCTGATCATACTCCTATTGCTATCACTGCTCCCGAGAGGGGGGGCGCCTTGGGGCCCCGGCGCTCCTTACCTCCTCAACACCACCTACAGAAAACTTTGGGAACGAAGAGTGCGGTGGCAGTAGCCCATTCAACCATAACGGAAGCGGCTGGCCACCTTTCTGGAGCTGACCGCTCAATACCTCTGAGCACTACTTACAACATATCAGTTGCAGCGGATTGCGACCCCCTGGAGCGGCATCGCGTGTCTCCTGAAGTGACACGTAGCGGGTTGTTTGATCTGAGACAGTCAGGTCGGCTCAACGAGAAGGTAACCCATGACATGCTTTACCACATTGTCTTGGAACTTTTTTCATTATTGGACTGCCTTGCCTGGTTTAGCTGGACCGCCACAGTTCACAGCCTTCAAATCCATGGTGGCCTTAAGAAAAATATCCTGAAAACAGGAATAGGTTAAGTTCTTCTTCGTTTAGGCGCCTCTCTTAGCCTTATAAGATTGATAATATGACCTATTCATGGACGGATTGCCTATTATTTATCTGGGACTTAACTATCCTAACTGTATTGTGAGACCAACTTTGTTTCATACTAGGTGCTGAACATTTCCAGGATCTTTTAATGTACTGTTGGACTTTCATTTATCATTATGGGTCACATATGTTTGTTTTAAAGCTCATGCTACTTTATTAGAGTTTATTGTTGCAGGGTTTCCTTTTCCATAGTTCTTTGGTTATTGTCCATTCCTATTTAGAGTTTTAGGGGGCAAACTCGGGGATTTGCTGATATGGCCACTACTGATGAGGGGTGGCATGTAGTGATGCAGCCAGATTTTTGTTAAAGTTACTAGAGTGGGCTGGACCCACATTGATAATCCTATTTTGGACCTCCCTGCATTTTACATATATTAGCCCTATGCATGTTGTCCTTCTCTCCGTTTGCAATTGCTGCTTACTGTATTATGTCCCTCTGAACACCTCTTACACATATTACTGAGCCTAAGTGATTCTAAATGTCTTCTCAGGGAACAGTCATCCTGGCACACATAATACACCATTTGAATTGCTCGCACTTTCTGGCCAGACTTTATTTTACCAGCCCTGATACCTACCCATGGTCCTTGAAGAGCCCCTATATTTATGTATGTTGACCCTGATAGGTTCCAAATGTGCTATCAATGTACCACCCTTTGTAGCCCCACACAACCTCTCAGGGTTGATAACTGCGGGTTTTAACCCCTCACCTTTTTTCACTTATTATGAGATATATGGGGGTTTAATGTATACGAATAAGCCTGGTCTTAAATTGATGTTTTCATAGTAACTACCAAATGTTTTAACCATTAATATATGCAATATACTTGTTATATTTAGCCTCACATGTACCAGCTCTACATTTATAGTTTACTGACTGTTATACTGGTTTCTTATGTTTGAGATATGCTTTATCTTCCTTAAGCTAGTTCACCATGGTTTGACAGTTTCACAAGTAATATACTGTAGTTATTGTATTTAATTTACCACCTCCCCCCCCCCTCCATAATATACCTCCTACCCTTGGAGGGTTAACTATGTGGCTTCTCTTGCCTATGCCGCAACCAAATTGTTGTTTCTACATATTTTACCATACTATTTACCCAGTGGAGTAATACTCCCATAATATCTTTTTTGTTTCCATATACCATGTTAATTGCTAATTTACTTTAAGCTTACCAACCAAGAAGTGACCATTCACACTATTCATTTTAATTTATAAAAAGAGGTTCCAATCTTTTCTATAAGATTATACACATTAACAATTGCACTCTTCTACTTATATAGAAATCATCAAACTGTAATGTACTATTTCTACTTGTTTTCACGTTGTGTTGTTTCATACATGTTGTAACACTTTTGCACAACCTCAATAAAAAAAAAAAATAAAAAAAAAAAAAAAAATATTCGGCTCCCCAAACAACTGCAAGAATATCTAGACATTGAGAAATAACAGGCAGCAACATGAAGAGCTGTTGTACCCTATGTCTTCTGAAAAGCTATAAACTTTAATTAATGCAATTTGTTTACAGCACAAATCTGTTTGTTCTCATAATAACTTTTGTGTTTTTTCTCAATTTTTTAAAAGCACTTTATACATTGGTCACATTTTATTCATTTGGCCTACTAGGGACTGGTCCCCTTTTTACTTTTTACATTTTTACAACATTTCACAGCTTTAGGGAGGGCCTTTATAATAATCATCATTTTGATCATTATTAACTCAAAGGCCCCTATTTATCAAGCTGTCAACCGCAAATACGCTGAAATTCTGCAGCGTAATTGTGGCAAGCTTAATTCGCCTTATTTATCAAAGCCTACAGACCGGCAAAAGTAGAATTTTGTGACGTAACATACGATCCGCTGGTCTCAGTCAGACACAAATCGATGCTTACATCACTACAGATGTTCATAATGCAAATTCGGCACTATCTGACTACTTTTGCTATTTAACACATTTCTACCAGTTCCGCTCGCCACTATTCCAGCCCAGTGTACCTGGTTTTCAATCCGCCGCCTCAGGAATCAATGGGAGTCTGAAAGCAGCTGCGGCCCGATATCCCATTGATTCCTATGGGAGAATAAAGGTTACGTTTACACCTAACACCCTAACATGTACCCCAAGTCTAAACACCCCTAATCTGCCGCCCCTACACCGCCGCCACCTACATTATGTTATTAACCCCTAATCTGCCGCCACCTACACTGCCGTCACCTACATTATTCTTATTAACCCTAATCTGCCGCCCCGACACCGCCGCCACCTACATAAAGTTATTAACCCCTATCCCGCCGCTCCCGGAGCCCACCACAACTACATAAAGTTATTAAACCCTAAACCTAGCAACGCGCTAACTTTATATTAAATATTAACTAATCCCTATCTTATAATCAATTTAAAATTACATTTAAAATTAAATTAAACTATATTAAACTTATAATTAATCTACCCTATTATAATAAAATTACATTAAACTATATTAAAATAATAATTCATCTACACTAATATACTAAATTACATTAAACTACAAATCAAATTATCTATATTATATATTTAAAAACCTAACCCTACTCAAATAATTTAAATCTACACTAAAAAATTACTAAGTTACAAAAAACTGACAACTAAGCTACAAAAAATAACAAACACCAACGCCTAGATTTAGAGTTCTGTGTTAGCCGTCCAAACCAGCGTTAGGGGGTCCTAACGCTTTTTTTTACTGCCCACTGGTATTTAGAGTCAGTCATGAAAGGGTCTAACGCTCACTTTCCAGCCGCAACTTTTCCATACCGCAGATCCCCCTACGCCAATTGCGTATCCTATCTTTTTAATGGGATCTTTCTAACGCTGGTATTTAGAGTCTTGGCTGAAGTGAGCATTAGAAATCTAACGACAAGACTCCAGCCACAGAGAAAAGTCAGGAGTTAAGAGCTTTCTGGGCTAACGCCGGTTCATAAACCTCTTAACTACTGTGCTCTAAAGTACACTAACACCCATAAACTACCTATGTACCCCTAAACCGAGGCCCCCCACATCGCCGCCACTCTATTAAAATTTTTTAACCCCTAATCTGCCGACCGCACCCTGCCGCCACCTACATTATCCCTATGTACCCCTAATCTGCTGCCCCTAACATCGCCGACCCGTACATAATATTTATTAACCCCTAATCTGCCCCCCCCCAATGTCGCCACTACCTACCTACAATTATTAACCCCTAATCTGCTGACCGGACCTCACCGCTACTATAATAAATGTATTAACCCCTAATCCGCATCACTCCAGCCTCAAAAACCCTATAATAAATAGTATTAACCCCTAATCTGCCCTCCCTAATATCGCCGACACCTAACTTCAAGTATTAACCCCTAATCTGACGACCGGACCTCGCCGCTACTCTAATATATTTATTAACCCCTAAAGCTAAGTCTAACTCTAACCCTAACATCCCCCCCTAAATTAAATATAATTTAAATCTAACAAAATAAAATAAATCTTATTAAATAAATTATTCCTATTTAAAGCTAAATACTTACCTGTAAAATAAACCCTAATATAGCTACAATATAAATAATAATTATATTGTAGCTAATTTAGGACTAATATTTATTTTACAGGCAACTTTGTATTTATTTTAACCAGGTACAATAGCTATTAAATAGTTAAGAACTATTTAATAGCTACCTAGATAAAATAATTACAAAATTACCTGTAAAATAAATCCTAACCTAAGTTACAATTAAACCTAACACTACACTATCAATAAATAAATTAAATAAACTATCTACAATTATCTACAATTATATCAACTAAACTAAATTACAAAAAAAAACCCACTAAATTACAAAAAACCCCCACTAAATTACAAAAAATAAAAAAGATTACAAGAATTTTAAACTAATTACACCTACTCTAAGCCCCTTAATAAAATAACAAAGCCCCCCAAAATAAAAAAATGCCCTACTCTATTCTAAAATAAAAATTGTAAAGCTCTTTTACCTTACCAGCCCTTAAAAGGGCCTTTTGCGGGGAATGCCCCAAAGAATTCTGCTCTTTTGCCTGCAAAAAAACATACAATACCCCCCCCCAACATTACAACCCACCACCCACATACACCTAATCTAACCCAAACCCCCCTTAAATAAACCTAACACTAAGCCCCTGAAGATCTTCCTACCTTGTCTTCACCACGCCGGGTATCACCGATCCGTCCAGAAGAGGGTCCGAAGTCTTCCTCCTATCCGGCAAGAAGAGCTCCTCCAGATGGTCCAAAGTCTTCATCCTATCCGGGCAGAAGAGGACATCCAGACCGGCAGACTTCTTAATCCAAGCGGCATCTTCTATCTTCTTCCATCTGGCGCGGAGCGGGGCCATCTTCAAGCAGCCGACGCGGAGCCATCCTTCTTCACCGACGGACTAACGACGAATGAAGGTTTGCGTCCCTCAAATTCCGATTGGCTGATAGGATTCATCAGCCAATCGGAATTAAGCTAGGAAAAATCTGATTGGCTGATTGAATCTGCCAATCAGATTCAAGTTCAATCCGATTGGCTGATTGGATCAGCCAATCAGATTGGGCTTGCATTCTATTGGCTTTTCCGATTGAACTTGAATCTGATTGGCTGATTCAATCAGCCCATCAGATTTTTCCTACCTTAATTCCGATTGACTGATAGAATCCTATCAGCCAATCGGAATTTGATGGACGCCATCTTGGATGACGTGTCTTAAAGGAACCTTCATTTGTCGTTAGTCCGTTGGTGAAGGATGGCTCTGTGTCGGCTACTTGAAGATGGTCCCGCTCCGCACCGGATGGAAGAAGATAGAAGATGCCGCTTGGATGAAGATGTCTGCCGGTCCGGATGTCCTCTTCTGCCTGGATAGGATGAAGACTTTGGACCCTCTGGAGGAGCTCTTCTTGTCGGATAGGAGGAAGACTTCAGACCCTCTTCTGGACAGATCGGTGATACCCGGCGTGGTGAAGACAAGGTAGGAAGATCTTCAGGGGCTTAGTGTTAGGTTTATTTAAGGGGGGTTTGGGTTAGATTAGGGGTATGTGGGTGGTGGGTTGTAATGTGTGTGGGGGGGTATTGTATGTTTTTTTTTACAGGCAAAATAGCAGAATTCTTTGGGGCATGCCCCGCAAAAGGCCCTTTTAAGGGCTGGTAAGGTAAAAGAGCTTTACAATTTTTATTTTAGAATAGGGTAGGGCATTTTTTATTTTGGGGGGCTTTGTTATTTTTTTATGGGGCTTAGAGTAGGTGTAATTAGTTTAAAATTCTTGTAATCTTTTTTATTTTTTGTAATTTAGTGTTTGTTTGTTTTTGTAATTTAGTGGGGGTTTTTTTTTGTAATTTAGTTTAGTTGATATAATTGTAGATAATTGTAGATAGTTTATTTAATTTATTTATTGATAGTGTAGTGTTAGGTTTAATTGTTACTTAGGTTAGGATTTATTTTACAGGTAATGTTGTCATTATTTTATCTAGGTAGCTATTAAATAGTTATTAACTATTTAATAGCTATTGTACCTGGTTAAAATAAATACAAAGTTGCCTGTAAAATAAATATTAATCCTAAAATAGCTACAATATAATTATTATTTATATTGTAGCTATATTAGGGTTTATTTTACAGGTAAGTATTTAGCTTTAAATAGGAATAATTCATTTAATAAGATTTATTTTATTTTGTTAGATTTAAATTATATTTAACTTAGGGGGGTGTTAGTGTTAGGGTTAGACTTAGCTTTAGGGGTTAATACATTTATTAGAGTAGCGGTGAGGTCCGGTCGGCAGATTAGGGGTTAATAATTGTTGGTAGGAGGCGGCGACGTTGGGGGCAGCAGATTAGGGGTTAATAAATATAATATAGGGGTCGGCGGTGTTAGGGGCAGCAGATTAGGGGTTCATAGGGATAACGTAGGTTGCGGCGGTGTACGGAGCGGCAGATTAGGGGTTAATAATAATATGCAGGGGTCAGCGATAGTGGGGACGGCAGATTAGGGGTTAATAAGTGTAAGGTTAGGGGTGTTTAGACTCAGGGTACATGTTAGGGTGTTAGGTGCAGACCGCGTTAGGAGCTGAACGCTGCTTTTTTGCAGGTGTTAGGTTTTTTTTCAGCCCAAACTGCCCCATTGTTTCCTATGGGGGACTGGCCGCGTCCGTAAGCACCGCTGGTATTGAGAGTTGCAGTGGCGGTAAATTATGCTCTAACGGAGCCCTTCTGTGAACTCGAAATACCAGCAGTATTTAAAAAGTGCGGGGGAAAAAATACACGCGTAGCTAACGCACCCCTTTGGCCGCAGAACTCTAAATCTAGGCGTAAGTTACACAAAAAAATAAACACTAAGTTACAAAAAGTAAAAAAGAAATTATCAAAGATTTAAACTAATTACACCTAATCTAAGGGCCCTATGAAAATAAAAAAGCCCCCACAGAATAAAAAAAACCCTAGCCTACAATAAACTACAAATAACCATTAAAAGGGCCTTTTGCGGGGCATTGCCCCAAAGAAATCAGCTCTTTTACCTGTAAATAAAAAATACAAACACCCCCCAACAGTAAAACCCACCACCCACACAACCAACCCCCCAAATAAAACGCTAAATAAAAAAACCTAAGCTCCCCATTGCCCTGAAAAGGGCATTTTGATGGGTATTGCCCTTAAAAGGGCATTTAGCTCTACTGCAGCCCAAATCCTAATCTAAAACTAAAACCCACCGAATACACCCTTAAAAATACCTAACATTAACCCCTGAAGATTCACTTACAGTTTTGAAGATCCGACATTCATCCTCCAAGAAGCCGGGAGAAGTCCTCATCAAAACCAGCAGAAGTCTTCATCCAAGCGGCCGAAGTCTTCATCCAAGCCCGCAGAAGTCTTCACCCAGATGGCATCTTCTATCTTCATCCATCCAGCGTGGAGCGGCTCCATCTTCAAGACATCTGACGCGGAGCATCCTCTTCTTTCCAACGACTCCCGATGAATGAAGGTTCCTTTAAGTGATGTCATCCAAGATGGCATCCCTTAGATTCCAATTGGCTAATCGAATTCTATCAGCCAATTGAAATTAAGTGTCACGCTCAGCTGCTGGGAAGCTCTTCAGTCCTCTCTTTGTGCTTGATTGACAGGTGTCTGAGCCACCCCTTCCTGATGATGTCACAACCAGGCTTTTTATTCTTGGCTTCCTGTTTCTCCAGTGCCAGTTTGTTTGTTAACTTTTTGGCTTCTGATAGGATTTCGCTGAGGAATCTCTCTAACTGCTGCTTTCTTCAAGGATTTACTATGCTGGATTAACCTTCAACCTCCTGATTACCTGTCTCCAAACAATGCAAGTACTGTTTGTTTTGTGAAACTTTCAAACTTCCTGTTTACCTGCTGAAAACCCTGCATATTCAGACTACTCTGTGTACTGCCAAACTATTCAAATACTGTTATTTCTGTGAAACCTTCAATCTGCATGTTTACCTGTTTCCAAACTCTGCAAATGCAATTATTCAATGTAAACCTTCAAACTGCTTGATATCCTGTTGCCAATCTCAACAAGTTCTGACAACACAGTGTTAACCTTCAAACTACCTGATTACATGTTGTTAATTCTGCAAGTTCTGACTACACAATGTTTACCCTCAAACTGCCTGATTACCTGTTGCATACTCTGCAAAGACTGTCTACACAGTGTTAACTCTCACACTGCCTGATTACCTGTTGCATACTCTGCAAAGACTGTCTACTCAGTGGTAACCCTCAAACTGCCTGATTACCTGTTGCATACTCTGCAAAGACTGTCTACACAGTGTTAACCTTCAGACTGCCTGATAACAAATGACCTACTCATGCATTATTAACTGTTTCCTGTTTTACCCTTCTTCTGTCTGAGCATAAGTGGACTATCCCTGCTCTCCTGATACTGTGGAAGACATTTCCTGAAACCAGTTCCTTATTCAGAAGTCTATCTGGCTGATATCATGAATTACTTTGGCACAGGCTAACCCTGCTCCATATTGTGAGTACTTTGTTTTTTGGAGGTTATCGTGGTGTCACGTCCTGGATTAAACTCAGAGTGCAAGGGTGTTGTTTAAGTTCGCCCTAGCATTTGGGTCTTCTTCTGGACATTTCCTAACCTGACATTAAGGTTGAAAAAATCCTATTGGATGTTGCAATCAGCCAATAGGATTGAACTTCAATCCTATTGGCTGATCCAATCAGCCAATAGGATTGAGCTTGCATTCTATTGTATTTTAATGTAATTTAGTATAATAGTTAGTGTAGATTAATTATTCGTTTAATATAGTTTAATGTAATTTTATTATAATAGTTAGGGTAGATTAAATATTAGTTTAATATAGTTTAATTTAATTTTAAAGGTAAGTTTAAATTGATTATAAGATAGGGATGAGTTAATATTTAATATAAAGTTAGCGAGTTGTTAGGTTTAGGGGTTAATAACTTTATTTAGTTGCGGTGTGCTCCGGGAGCAGTGGGATAGGGGTTAATAACATAATGTAGGTGGTGGCGGTATAGGGGCGGCAGATTAGGGGTTAAGAACATAATGTAGGTGGTGGTGGTCTCCGCGAGCAGCGGGATAATAAGTTTATTAGCGTGGCGGTGGGCTCCGGGAGTGGCGGTTTAGGGGGTAATAACTTTATTTAGTTGCGGCGGGGTCTGGGAGAGGCGGGGTAGGGGTTAAACAGTGTAGTATAGTGGCGGTGTTTAGTGACAGTATACAAATAAAGCTGTGAAAAAGCCGAAGAGCAGCGAGATCGATGACAGTTCGCTGCTCATCACCCCGTACTTGGTGCGCGGCTTCTTGACAGCTATTTTGTTAAATATGGAGAGCGTATTCAGGTCTGTGGCAGCGATGTTAAGCGATGTCAGGCGAGCGTATTGGTGCCGTTGAATGCAGCACAGTTGATGGCTTGATTAATAGGGGCCAAAAAATTATATCACAGTAACAATGAGCACTTTTCTATTTTTTTCCAATTTTTCTACTTAACAGAGATGTCACAACTCTTTACTTTCTAGGGGATAGTTCCCCTTCTAAAATGACACTATTCTTATTAGTATTAGAAAAAACTCCCAAAACAATTGCTAATATTGTTTTTATCTTCTTGAATATATATGTTTTTAGGATAGACATTTTAGTTCTTCATATACATAGTAATCAGGATCTGATTAATTTAATACTCTTACTAGAAAGTTTTTATATTTCCTATGCAGGGCTGTTTCTAGAGAATCAGGCTCAAGACATGTGTACACAAATAGGCACCCATACACAGCCACATGCATAATCACATACAGACATCCAAATTCACAGACACACACAGGCATCAATATACTTCTAAATGGACAGACATATACAGATACCAATAGGCCTCCACATGTAAACACACAATACACACAAACATAACCTTAATCCTCTGGCTGGAGACAAGTAATACACAGCATAGTCACTTTAACTCTGTGGGAGCCATATTGTAACGTTTTCGGGGTTCACAACCCCTTCATCAGCATAAAACAACAAGCCAAATTCAAACAATTTATAGTGCTTTAACAAACCACTCACCAAACAGGTGTTACTCCAAAGTGCGCCAAACATCGAGTGTGGAACGCATCTTGCATTCCACTGTGCTAAAGCCTACCGGAAGTGCTATGATCTCACTTCCGGTATCGCGGCTACATGGTATTAAAGTGTAAATATTGCAATTCCACATCTACTTAATCAACTAAGTGTGTATTGAACAAAAAGTGACACAAACTAAGGACTACTTAAAAGATTAGTTAGAATATTACGTTAAATAGCCAAAGTGCTATTAACGATCAGCTATTCTAGTGCTATTGTGTACACAAATCACCATAGTTACTATAGGCATGGTGATAATAAACAGGCATTGATTGTGTCACCGTACTATAATCTGTTACAACGTGCAGCCCACTGACAACTCATATTGTGACACAATGTGATAATCATACTTAATCACAATGAAGTGTTGTTTAAAAATAACATTATATATGTGCAAAGATATATACAAGGATTAATGTATAAACAAAAAATTGGGTTTTTTTTGCTGTACTTGTTATCAAATGATGTAATGTTAAGTGACTTTTAAATAACTTATGAATAACTTTTAAAGTAAATTTGGCACTTTTCCTGATTGTGTGTCTACAATCTCCCCTTGTTGGGACTAATTGTGTTAGAAAATAAATTAGTTCACTTCACAAGAATGTTGTATGTGTGTATCCAGACAACTATATACTACATTTATAGTTATATACTACAAAGCCCGCTAACGATCTGCTTCCAGTTTGACAGTAAAATGTCTAGGAGATTAGCTAGCTTCTATGGAAAGGAATATATGTGTATCTATCTGCAATCACTTGTAAAACTCTACGAGGTGATGTATAAGTATGGACATTGTATCAATTATACATTCATGATAATCATAATTGCAGATAAAATGCAATTTGGTCTATTAAAGACAGCCAAGTGTAGACATGAGGATTGTCCATCCTGTTGCACCCTCGATTTTAGAGGTAATTTGATGGCTTCCTCCTCCAAGGTTTAAGGTGCATGGGTAGGTAATTATACCTCAGGGCCCAGGCTTCCACTACCCCGTTGAGGGCAATTACCCCCATTAGGGTGTGTCGTAAGCGACCAGCCAACAAACCTCATTAGAGCAATGTGGCTGGAAGCTACACGTAGCCACAATGACCCTGGGTTATACCCCAGGTACGTAGCACTGCCTTGTAGGGTCAAACCAGATTTTTAAAATCTGGGGTAGTGTTTAGTCCACCTGGATGGATGGTTCCCAGTTTGTAAATCCACTGAGCTTCGCATTTGAGCAGTGTCTTGCCCCTGTCTCCTCCCCGGTCCAATGGGGGAATATGATCAATAAGGATGTACCGTATCGAAGAAACTGAGTGACCTTGTTTAGCACAGTGACGTGCTACTGGTTGTTCCGATTCCCCTTGTTTCAGTGCAGATCTTATTGCATGCCTGTGGTTTGCCATTCCTTCACGTAACGTGCCTGTGGTTTTACCCACATAGAAGCACGAGCATGGGCAAAAGAGGAGGTAGACTACATGTGTAGTAGTACACGTGATGGAATGTTTAATCACATATCTCCTATTGGTATGTGGATGATGAAAGGTTTTGGTGCTAAGCAGACCGTTGCAGGTTGTGCAGCCTAAGCACCTATATGAGCCTTTGATGTTGATTGTAGCCCCAGTGGTGTAACTAGACTTGTGATCTGTTCGCATAAGGAGGTCCTTAAGATTGGTACCCCTCCTAAATCCCACCATAGGTTGTAGCTGTTGAGTGAATGTTAATTTTGGATCTGATGCCACTATGGGCCAATGCCGATGTAAAATGCGTCCCGTGTTCTTTGTGGCTGGGGTAAATGTTGTAGACATAATCAACTTGTTGCTTGTGTCTCTCTTCTGTGTAGGTTTAATCAGGTCATTCTGGGTGAGTGTGGATACTGTGGTCATGGTATTTTGGATAGTAGATGGTTTATATCCCCTTTCGCGAAATCTCTCACCCACTCCTGACAGTTGGGAGACCCCAGTGTGTGCTTCTGAATTTTTCCTCATTGTTCTTATAAACTGAGACTTAACTATGCCCTCAAGAAGGGCAGGTGGGTGGCAACTGTCTGCTCTCAATATGGAGTTACGATCAGTTTGTTTCTGATATAGTGTAGTGCCCAGTTGATGTGCATCTTTAAAGACCGTGAGGTCCAAAAAGTTGATGGTCTGTCTATCAACTGTCATCTTGAATTTTACATTGCTGGTGGCCGTGTTGTAATTTTCAAACCAAACTTGGAGGTCCTCCATGGTCCCCCGCCATACCAAGAAAATGTCATCAATGAATCTATAATAGCAGATCACTGCTGGATTAATAGAATTCCATAAAAATAGATTTTCAAATTGAGACATGTATATATTGGCATAAGCGGGGGCCATGGAGGACCCCATGGCCGTGCCAGCTGTTTGTAGATAAAACTTACTCTCAAATCTGAAGTAATTTTTATACAAACAGTATTCAATGAGAGAGAGGAAATATTCAACTGGGGGACCCTCATACAAAGGGTTATTAGTGATATGTTCCTGTACAGCTTTTAGTCCCTCAGTGTGCGGAATAATAGTATACAGACTGTTGACGTCCAGACAGACCAAAAGGTCATCTTGCTGGACGTCAACAGTCCGTATTTTGCGGATAAAGTCCCCTGTGTCCATAATGTATGATTTAATGTCTTTTACTACAGGTTGTAGTAGTATATCGACCAGTTTAGCTACCGGTTGTGTCAGCGAATCCCTCGCCGACACAATGGGCCTGCCTGGTGGATGATCCAAAGTTTTATGTATCTTAGGAATGGAATATAAGATAGGTATTTTTGGATACGCAGTGGAACAGAAGTCACAGATATGTTGAGACAACCAACCCTGTTCAAAGCCCATCCGGATCAAAGTATCTAGTTGTGCTTTAAACCTCACAGTAGGGTCATTGGGCAGCTCAGTGTAAGTCTGTGTATCAGTTAACTGAGTCAAGATGTCAGCTTGATAATCTCTATAGTTCAATATCACAATGGCCCCGCCCTTATCGGCGGGCCTAATGACTATAGAGGGGTCATCTTGGAGGGTCTTTATCGCTAGACGTTCACTTCTGGATAAATTATGTGTCCATAGTGATTGGTGTCTAGCTGCTTCTAGATCCTGTGTAACCAGTCTAACAAATGTTTTGGTACTTGGACTACAATTGGTCGGTTCAAATTTACTAGGGATTTTACATTTGAGCTCTAACTGTGTTCTAGTAGCGCTAGGTACTGTGTTTTGAAAAAATTCCCTAATCTTAAGGGACTTATTCAACTTATACAGGTCCAATTTAAGGTCAAATTCAGTAAGGGTTGTGCTAGTGAGATCATAGCACTTCCGGTAGGCTTTAGCAATTTGGAGTAACACCTGTTTGGTGAGTGGTTTGTTAAAGCACTATAAATTGTTTGAATTTGGCTTGTTGTTTTATGCTGATGAAGGGGTTGTGAACCCCGAAAACGTTACAATAAAGTAAATCGTGGAAGACCTGAGAGTGCATTTACCTTTGTTCATATATATATATATATATATATATATATATATATATATATATATATATATATATAAACAGGCAATAAAAAATAAATCCACTATCCCTGCATTTATGTCATCCTGACACTATCTGATTTATTCTAGCAGATTAGTTTGTATTTGGTTAAAGTACATTTGCATAATTGCATATCACACAAAAATATAGTTAACACAAAGTACTCAAAGGATTTAGGACAAAAAAGTGTTTATTTTTCTTCAAATGCTTATTAGTCCAATGTATAAATATTTCATGATAAAGTACCTTTTGATTCACCCATTTCTTAGCACTTTAACTTAAGAAATGCATGATAGAAAAAAATAAGAGCAAACAGTTAAGTTCAGGTAGTTAGTAATACTTTAATCAGTTGCCAAGTGCTCCCTGGTTTATCCCCTTACGTCTTTATATGAAAGCTGTCTATATAAAAAAGCATTAAGTATGACATAAGATATACACATAAAACATGTAAGCTATGCTTGGTAGAGACTTTGCTTTGCAGATGTGCAACTAGACTTGCAGACCTCATCAGTGACCCTTTTTTGCCATCATTCTGTGTGTTGTCTTTGAAATAATCCCCTCATAAACAGCGATATGTGAGGCCTTTTTCCCTATCTGCTCCCAGCACAAAGTACCATCTACTGTAGCTACAGGAGGCTGTACTCCCATGAGGTAAACACGTGACTGAATCTGAGGCCATGGAACAGGTACTCCGCACCTACTTTATATGTAGTACTGTATAACATGTAGCTTGATGGAGCCCTGACCGGAGCATGCCCGTACTTTTTACATACATAAATAACTCTCCCCTCCTCCTTCTATGTCGGGCAGCTCAGTCTCTGCTTTACCATCCTCAGCGTACTGCCGATCACTGATTAACAGCACTGGGGTCTACAGCAGCAAAGGGATGGGAGGGAGCCCGGTAAACACAATAAAAGTTTGTGAAGGCCGGACTGCTGATATAAATCACACAGGGAAAATTCTGCACTTTCCTCAAGTTGAACGTAAGCTCTGCCTGTAGCAAAATAACACATATTAAAATGAATAAGTGGCAAACAAGCTTGTGTGATCTGAAGAAACAGTGAGCTCTGGCGCCCCAGGCAGCTGCCTTGCTTGCCCACCCCTAAAAACGGCCCAGTTCCTATGTTAATGTTATGTTTCTGATTATTTTCTTCCCAATTAGTAGGTACATGCTTTTGGGGGATATATGATAATATACAGACACACACTGACTCGCGTAGATCTTTGTCTTTGTTAAATATACCAGCTTTCCCAAATATGGAGGAAACAACAGGCCGCCACATGAGGAGCTATTGTTCCTTATTTCTGCAGTGTATCATGTTCGCCAGTCATTGTTAGATTGGCCCCATAGAGTTCTGCAAACATTTCAAAATTCTACATTTATTCTTAATGAAAATCTGCATGGTAAATGGTGTTTCCCATAAGAAGAAGTAAATTAGATGAAAACCTGCAGGGTTATTGGTGTTTCCCTATAAGATGATCTAAATTATCAAACACCAATACAATGTTGTGTAGACAATTTGCAATGTCAACCTAGTTAAGCCTTCTATAGATTCATTGGACCCTACTTATCAACCCGTCAACTTACTTGCATTCGCCGGCACCAATACGCTAGCCTAAGATCGCCTAACATCGCTGCCACGGACCTGAATATGTTCTCCAAAGTTACCAAAAAAGCTGTCAAAAAGCTGTGCAACAAGTATGGGGCGATGAGCAGCGGACAGTTGTTAACTAACAGTCATCGATCTTGCAGCTCTTCGGCTTTTTCCCAGCTTTATTGGTATACTGTCACTAAACACCCACACTATACTAAACTGTTTTACCCCTATACCGCCGCTCCTGGACCCAGCTGCAGCTAAATAAACTTATTAACCCCTAAACCGCCGCTCCTGGAGCCCACCACCACCTACATTATACTTATTAACCCCTAAACTGCCGCCCCTACACCGCTGCCACCCACATTATGTTATTAACCCCTAATCTGCCCCCCTACACTGCCACCACCTACATAACACTTATTAACCCCTAATCTGCCGTCCCCAATGTCGACGCCACTATATTAAATTTATTAACCGCTAAACCTAAGTCTAACCCTAACACCCCCTAACTTAAATCTAATTTAAATAAATCTAAATAAAATTCCTATCATTAACTAAATAATTCCTATTTAAAACTAAATACTTACCTATAAAATAAACCCTAAGATAGCAACAATATAACTAATAGTTACATTGTAGCTAGCTTAGGGTTTATTTTTAGTTCACAGGCAAGTTTGTATTTATTTTAACTAGGTAAAATAGTTACTAAATAGTTATTAACTATTTAATAACTGCATAGCTAAAATAAATACAAAAGTATCTGTAAAATAAAACCTAATCTACGTTACAATAATACCTAACACTACACTACAATTGAATACAATTAAATAAATGACATACAATTAAGTAAATTATATACAATTATCTAAAGTACAAAAACAAACACTAAATTACTGAAAATAATAAACAAATAACTGAAATTTAAACTAATTACACCTAATCTAATAGCCCTATCAAAATAAAAAAGCCTCCCCAAAATAAAAATAAAAAACCCTAATCTAAACTAAACTACCAATAGCCCTTTAAAGGGCCTTTTGCAGGGCATTGCCCCAAAGTAATCAGTTCTTTTACCTGGAAAAAAAAATATACAAACAACCCCCCCAACAGTAAAACCCACCACCCAAACAACCAACCCCCCAAAACAAATACTAACTAAAAAAACCTAAGCTCCCCATTGCCCTGAAAAGGGCATTTGGATGGGAATTGCCCTTAAAAGGGCAGTTAGCTCTTTTGCAGGCCCAAAGCCCTAACCTAAAAATAAAGCCTACCCAATACACCCTCAAAAAAACCCTGAAGATCAACTTACCGGGAGACGTCTTCATCCAAGCTGGGCAAAAGTGGTCCTCCAGACAGCAGAGGTCTTCATCCAGACGGCATCTTCTATCTTCATCCATCTGGCGCGGAGCAGGTCCATCTTCAAGACATCCAACATGGAGCATCCTCTTCGGCCAACGACTACCAGACAAATGAAGGTTCCTTTAAGTGACGTCAGCCAAGTTGGCGTCCCTTAGATTCCGATTGGCTGATAGAATTCTATCAGCCAATCGGAATTAAGGTAGAAAAAAACCTATTGGCTGATTGGAACAGCCAATAGGATTGAGCTTGCATTCTATTGCCTGTTCCAATCAGCCAATAGGATTGAAGTTCAATCCTATTGGCTGATTGACAGCAGATTGTATGTTATGTCACAAAATTCTTCTTTTGCCAGTCTGTAGGCTTTGATAACTAAGGGGAATCAGGCTCGCCACAAATTGCTGCAGAATTCCAGCTTATTTGCGGTTGACGGCTTGATAAGTAGGGGCCAGTGGTTCATAGATTCTCCAAAATGTGCGATATCCCCCAAGAGCATTTGCCTTGAGAAGGGAAACTATATTTGGTATTAGGCTGATTAATCAACATGTTATGTATGTAGTGAGCAATGTTTGAAACTGCATAGTCTTTTTTTGCTGAGTAATATGTTAATGCTGAGAACCAACATTTGTAATTTGTCATATATAACTTACTAAAGTTATATAAAGGAAGTTACGTTGCCACAGATGAAACATGTTTGACCTTAAACTTCCACTTCCTTCTGACTGGATAAACGGTTGCTGTTCTTAAGAGCTGCATTTTGGAATAAAGAGAATATCTTTGTTTTTACTCACTGGAGTCTGGTGTGTCCTTACCTTGGAGTGCTGGGACAATTGTCGGTGGATTCATTTTGTTTGGGAAGCGTGGGTGAAGCTTTCATATCTTCTCCTTAGCACCGGACTGGACGTGCTGGCTTCAGGTTCCCGGAGGAGTCCTTTCACTGTAGGACTGGGTACCGGATACCAGAAGTGACGTAGCGCAACGTGAAGATCGTTGGAAGACAGAGGAGAGGGGAGAGGATCATACTGGAGCGCTTGCAACTGTTTGTTGGAGGACTTATAACTTACTAAACAAGTTTACCTTAAATCCTAGAATATTAATAGGAGGAATTCCTCCAATATGGGGTTTCACACAAAGGCCTCCTTTTAAAAAACTTATCAATGCCATGAAATGTCAATTCATTGAATAAGCAGAGGTACAAGGTAACCTAGATGTGAGGAAAAAAGGAACATATCTTCTAAAAAAATTGATATTCTCCAACAGCACTTATGTTGAAAGGGGAAACATAATTTTTGTATTAGGCTGATTAAACAACATGTAAGGTATGCAGTGGGTAACATTTTAACCTCATAGGTCTTTTTGCTGAGTAATATGCCAATGTTGAGAATCAACATTTGTAATCTGTGAGATATAACTACCTAGTCAAGTCTATTTAAAGGCTAGAATATGAATAGTTTATGTTTTTTTTTTCTTTTTTTCATTTGGTATTATCATTACACTGTGGTCTTTATAAACTGCCCAAATTTAGTTTTGTAATTTATTTTTGTTCTATAATAGCAAACGTAGATCTGTACCTCTGCATAGTATGTAGATACATTTGTATTCTAAATAGATACTCTATTTGAGCCATATAATAATATAATGCACCCTCTATGGTAAACTAATTTAATATGTTCTTTTTCTTATTATATATGTAACAGATTTTTTTGTATAAATAAAGTATTAAGTATATAAAAAAAAACCATAAAAGTATGCTGACATAGTGCATATAAATTTCCGCTACACAAGAGGTTTAAATAACAGTAATTTTCACGCTATCCGTGACGTCAAATGACGGAATGGATTTACACTAGTGATGTTGCAAACCTAAAAATTTGGGTTCACGAACGGAGAACTCGATCTTCCACAAAAGTTTGCGAACCGGTGAACCGGGCGATCTGCCATAGACTTCAATAGGCAGGCGAATTTTAAAACCCACAGGGACTCTTTCTGGCCACAATAGTGATGGAAAAGTTGTTTCAAGGGCACTAACACTTGGACTGTGGCATGCCGGAGGGGGATACAAAAACTCCAACGGAAAATTACATAGTTGATGCAGAGTCTGGTTTTAATCCATAAAGGGCATAAATCACCTAACATTCCTAAATTGTTTGGAATAACGTGCTTTAAAACATCAGGTATGATCAGGTATGATCGATCAGGTAGTGTAAGGGTTACGCCTG
Source organism: Bombina bombina (assembly GCF_027579735.1). Taxonomy (NCBI): domain Eukaryota; kingdom Metazoa; phylum Chordata; class Amphibia; order Anura; family Bombinatoridae; genus Bombina; species Bombina bombina. The sequence goes on along the minus strand of NC_069505.1, from coordinate 611,630,525 downwards.
CTTCACAGTGCGCAGTGTAGGTGATATACCTGCCCTGACCATGCTTTGCAGACCAGGTATCAGTGGTCAGATGGACCCTTGCCCCAACACTGTGTGCCAGACATGCCATTATAGCAGACTTATATGGCTTTGGCGTTGCTTTTTGGTAATTAGAAGGCTGCTAAATGCCACTGCACACCACACGTGTTTTATGCCCAGCAGTGAAGGGGTTAATTAGGGAGCATGTAGGGTGCTTGTAGAGTTAATTTTAGCTTAAGTGTAGTGTAGTAGACAACCCAAAGTATTGATCTAGGCCCATTTTGGTATATTTCATGCCACCATTTCACCGCCAAATGCGATCAAATAAAAAAAAAATGTTCACTTTTTCACAAACTTTAGGTTTCTCACAGAAATTATTTACAAACAACTTATGCAATTATGGCATAAATGGTTGTAAATGCTTCTCTGGGATCCCCTTTGTTCAGAAATAGCAGACTTATATGGCTTTGGCGTTGCTTTTTGGTAATTAGAAGTCTGCTAAATGCCACTGTGCACCACACGTATTTGATGCCCAGCAGTGAAGGGGTTAATTAGGGAGATTGTAGGGAGCTTGTATAGTTAATTTTAGCTTAAGTGTAGTGTAGTAGACAACCCAATGGATTGATCTAGGCCCATTTTGGTATATTTCATGCCACCATTTCACCGCCAAATGTGATCAAAAAAAAAAATTGTTCACTTTTTCACAAACTTTAGGTTTCTCACAGAAATTATTTACAAACAGCTTGTGCAATTATGGCACAAATGGTTGTAAATGCTTCTCTGGGATCCCCTTTGTTCATAAATAGCAGACATATATGACTTTGGCGTTGCTTTCTGGTAATTAGAAGGCCGTTAAATGCTGCTGCGCATCACACGTGTATTATGGCTAGCAGTGAAGGGGTTAATTAGGTAGTTTGTAGGGTTCTTGAAGGGTTAATTTTAGTTTTAGTGTAGAGATCAGCCTCCCACCTGACACATCAGACCCCCTGATCCCTCCCAAACAGCTCCCTTCCCTCCCCCACCCCACAATTGTCCCAGCCATCTTAAGTACTGGCAGAAAGTCTGCCAGTACTAAAATAAAAGGTTTTTAAATTTTTTTTAATTTTATTAGCATATTTACATATGCTGTGGTGTAGCATCCCCCCTTAGCCCCCAACCTCCCTGATCCCCCCCAAAACAGCTCTCTAACCCTCCCCATCTGCCTTATTGGCGGCCATCTTGGGTACTGGCAGCTGTCTGTTATTATTTCAGAGTCAAAATTTTTTTTTTTTTTTTAAATATACACTACTGTTACATCAGATATGAGTGGTGGCACTGGGCAAGTGGGCACAGTATACGCTGTGAGCCTGACACACACGCTGGCAGGCAGTCAACTGCAATTAGATTACACGGGGGAAAAAAAAGCAGACTGATGTTCTAGCCCTAAAAAGGGCTTTTTGGGGTGCTGTCCTTACAGCAGAGATCAGATGAGTCCTTCAGGACTGTAGTGGACACTGAATACACTAGCCTAGCTATTGATTTCCCTATTAAATCAGTACCAGCTACACTGTCCCTCCTCTCACTAAGAATGCAGCTTCCAAATGAATCTAAAATGGATGCTGTCCAGGAGGTGGGAGGGTCTGGGAGGGAGGGTCTGCTGCTGATTGGCTGTAATGTGTATTCTGACTGTGAGGTACAGGGTCAAAGTTTACTCAATGATGACGAATAGGGGACGGATCGAACATCGCATATGTTCGCCCGCCGAGGTGAACGCGAACATGCTATGTTCGCCGGGAACTATTTGTCTGCGAACAATTCGCGACATCACTAATTTACACTTGTATCTCTATCTAATTATGTGTTTTTTATTTAGCATAGCAATAGAGTTCCAATAAAAGATATTCCAATGTCTGAATATAGTGGATCTATATTGCTAGGCAGAAACCTACACATGATCATACAGATAAATTAAAGTAGCACAATGAGAAGTGAAATGTAATAACTGGTATAAAACACGGCCCAATCATATTATAAATTATAATAATAAATTAACCGACTAAACCTAACCCTAAGTCTAACACTAAATAAAAATTACTATTATTACCTAAATAATTCGTATTTAAGACTAAATACTTACCTGTAAAATAAACCCTAAGCTAGCTACAATATAACTAATAGTTACATCGTAGCTAGCTTAGGGTTTATTTTTATTTTACAGGCAAGTTTGTATTTATTTTATCTAGGTTTTTAACTATTTACTAGCTACCTAGTTAAAATAAATACAAAGTTACCTGTAAAATAAAACCTAACCTGAGTTACACTAACACCTAACATTACACTAAAATTAAATAAATTATATTTAAAAAATGTTTTATCTAAATTACAAAAAATGATAAACACTAAAACACACAAAATAAAATAGAAATGATCAATTATTTAAATTAATTACACCTAATCTAATAGCCCTATTAAATAAAAAGGGTCTTTTGCGGGGCATTGCCCCAAAAAAATCATCTATTTTACCTGTAAAAAAAATATAAGCAACCCCCCAACAGTAAAACCCACCACCCACACAACCAACCAACCAAATAAAAACCCTATCTAAAAAAAACTAAGCTCCCCATTGCCATGAAAAGGGCATTTGTATTATGGGCATTGCTCTTAAAAGGCCATTTAGCTCTTTTACTGCCCAGACCCTACTCTAAAAATAAAACTCACCCAAAAAAAACTTAAATAAACCTAACACTAACCCCCCAACGATCCACTTACAGTTCTTGAAGTTCCGCTTGAAGGATCCATCCAGCCGGCATGAAGTCTTCATCCAGGCGGCCTCTTCCATCTTCATCCAGCCAGCAAAGTCTTCATCCATGCAGCCTCTTCTATCTTCATCCGGCGAGGAGCGGGTCCATCCTGAAGAAATCTGGCGCAAAGCGGGTCCTTCCTGAAGACATCCGACGAGGAGCTCCTCTTCAATACGGTCTGCGTCATAAACTGGATCTTGAATGCAAGTGACGTCATCCAAGATGGCATCCCTTGTATTCCTATTGGCTGTTCCAATCAGCCAATAGGATTTGAGCAGCTCTCATCCTATTGGCTTTTCCAATCAGCCAATAGGATTGAACTCTTGCCGGATGGATGAAGATAGAAGAGGCCGCATGGATGAAGACTTCACCGGCTGGATGAAGATGGAAGAGGCCACAAGGATGAAGACTTCTTGATGGCTGGATGGATCCTTCAAGCGGAACTTCAAGAACTGTAAGTGGATTGTCAGAGGTTAGTTTTAGGTATATTTAAGTTTTTTTGGTGGGTTTTTTTTTTAGCGTAGGGTCTGGGCAGTAAAAGAGCTAAATGCCTTTTTAAGGGCAATGCCTATACAAATGCCCTTTTCAGGGAAATGGGGAGCTTAGGTTTTTTAGATAGGGTTTTTATTTGAGGGGTTGGTTGTGTGGTGTTGGGTTTTACTGTTGGGGGGTTGTATTTATTTTTGCATGTAAAAGAGCTGATTTATTTGGGGCAATGCCCCGCAAAAGGCCCTTTTAAGGGCCATTTGTAGTTTATTGTAGGCTAGGGTTTTTTTTTATTTTGGGGGGCTTTTTTATTTTGATAGGGCTATTAGATTAGGTGTAATTCTTTTTTATTTTTGATACCGTGTTTTTAAATTTTTTGTAACTTAGTGTTTTTTATTTTTTGTAACTTAGTGTTTTGTTTTTTTGTAACTTAGGCCTAGATTTGGAGTTTGGCGTTAGCCGTGAAAACCAGCATTAGAGGCTCCTAACACTGGTTTTAGGCTACCTCCGGTATTTGGAGTCACTCAAAAAAGGGTCTAACGCTCATTTTTCAGCCGCAACTTTTCCATACCGCAGATCCCCTTACGTCATTTGCATATCCTATCTTTTCAATGGGATCTTTCTAACTCCGGTATTTAGAGTCGTGTCTGAAGTGAGCGTTAGAAATCTAACGACAAAACTCCAGCCGCAGGAAAAAAGTCAGTAGTTAAGAGCTTTCTGGGCTAACGCCGGTTTATAAAGCTCTTAACTACTGTACTCTAAAGTACACTAACACCCATAAACTGCCTATGTACCCCTAAACCGAGGTCCCCCCACGTCGCCGCAACTCGATTACATTTTTTTAATCCCTAATCTGCCGACCGCCAACTACGTTATCCTTATGTACCCCTAATCTGCTGCCCCTAACACCGCCGACCCCTATATTATATTTATTAACCCCTAATCTGCCCCCCACAACGTCGCCCCCAGCTACCTACACTTATTAACCCCTAATCTGCCGACCACAAAGCGCCGCCACCTACGTTATCCTTATGTACCCCTAATCTGCTGCCCCTAACACCGCCGACCCCTATATTATATTTATTAACCCCTAATCTGCCCCCCTCAACATCGCCTCTACCTGTCTACACTTATTAACCCCTAATCTGCCGAGCGGACCGCACCGCTACTATAATAAAGTTATTAACCCCTAATCCGCCTCACTAACCCTAAAATAAATAGTATTAACCCCTAATCTGCCCTCCCTAACATCGCTGACACCTAACTTCAATTATTAACCCCTAATCTGCCGACCGGAGCTCACCGCTATTCTAATAAATGTATTAACCCCTAAAGCTAAGTCTAACCCTAACACTAACACCCCCTAAATTCAATTATTAACCCCTAATCTGCCGACCGGAGCTCACCGCTATTCTAATAAATGTATTAACCCCTAAAGCTAAGTCTAACCCTAACACTAACACCCCCCTAAATTAAATATAATTTTAATCTAACGAAATTAATTAACTCTTATTAAATAAAGTATTCCTATTTAAAGCTAAATACTTACCTGTAAAATAAATCCTAATATAGCTACAATATAAATTATAATTACATTGTAGCTATTTTAGGATTAATATTTATTTTACAGGCAACTTTCTAATTATTTTAACCAGGTACAATAGCTATTAAATAGTTAAGAACTATTTAATAGTTACCTAGTTAAAATAATTACAAAATTACCTGTAAAATAAATCCTAACCTAAGTTACAATTAAACCTAACACTATACTATCATTAAATTAATTAAATAAAATACCTACAATTACCTACAATTAAACCTAACACTACACTATCAATACATTAATTAAATACAATATCTACAAATAACTACAATGAAATAAACTAACTAAAGTACAAAAAATAAAAAAGAACTAAGTTACAAAAAATAAAAAAATATTTACAAACATAAGAAAAATATTACAACAATTTTAAACTAATTACACCTACTCTAAGCCCCCTAATAAAATAACAAAGCCCCCCAAAATAAAAAATGCCCTACCCTATTCCAAATTACTAAAGTTAAAAGCTCTTTTACCTTACCAGCCCTGAACAGGGCCCTTTGCGGGGCATGCCCCAAGAAGTTCAGCTCTTTTGCCTGTAAAAAAAACATACAATACCCCCCCCAACATTACAACCCACCACCCACATACCCCTAATCTAACCCAAACCCCCCTTAAATAAACCTAACACTAAGCCCCTGAAGATCATCCTACCTTGTCTTCACCATACCAGGTTCACCGATCCGTCCTGAAGAGCTCCTCCGATGTCCTGATTCAAGCCCAAGCTGGGGGCTGAAGATGTCCATGATCCGGTAGAAGTCTTCATCCAAGCGGGGCAGAAGAGGTCTTCCATACGATTGAAGTCTTCATCCAAGTGGGGCAGAAGAGGTCTTCCATCCGATTGAAGTCTTCATCCAGGCGCCATCTTCTATCGACATCCATCTGGAGCGGAGCGGCAGCATCCTGAAGACCTCCGACGCGGAACATCCATCCTGGCCGACGACTGAACGACGAATGACGGTTCCTTTAAATGACGTCATCCAAGATGGCGTCCCTCGAATTCTGATTGGCTGATAGGATTCTATCAGCCAATCGGAATTAAGGTAGGAATATTCTGATTGGCTGATGGAATCAGCCAATCAGAATCAAGTTCAATCCGATTGGCAGATTGGATCAGCCAATCGGATTGAACTTGATTCTGGAGCCTAACGCAGCCTTTATGTGGACAATCAATACTAGAGTTATTTTTATGGTGCGGCCAGAAAAAAGCCAGCGTTAGCTACGCGGGTCCTTACCGACAAAACTCTAAATCTAGCCGTTAGTGTTTATTTTTTTTGTAATTTAGTAATTTTTAATTGTAGTTGAGTAGGGTTAGGTTTTTAAATATGTAATATAGTTAATTTAAGTGGTAGTTTAATGTAATTTTAGTATAATTGTTAGGGTAGGTTACTTAATAGTTTAATATAGTTTAATTTAATTGTAGGATAATAGTTAGGGTAGGTTAATTAATAGTTTAATTTAATTCTACAGGTAAGTTTAAATTGATTATAAGATAGGGATGTTGTAATTTTAATGTAAAGTTAGCAGGTTGTTAGGTTAAGGGGTTAATATCTTAATTTAGTTTATGGCGATGGGGGGACTGGCGTTTTTTTGGGGGGGTTAATAGGTTTAGTAAGTGGTAGTGATGTGGGAGGCCAGGGGTTTAGGGGTTAATAACTTTATTTAGTAGTGGCGGGGTCCGGGAGTGGCGGGATAGGGGTTAATGACTTTATTTAGATTGTGGCGGGGTCTGGGAGTGGCAGAATAGGGGTTTATAACATTATGTAGGTGGTGGCGATGTCGGGGCGGCAGAATAGGGGTGTTTAGACTCAGGGCTTATATTAGGGTGTTAGGTGTAAACTTTACTGGTTTTCTACCATAGAAATCAATGGGATATCTAGCAGCATCGAACATAAGCTTTCGCTGATTTCAGATTCCCATTGATTCCTATGGCATCTGTGGCCTCCAGTGCGGCGGATTGAAAACCAGGTACGCTGGGCCGGAATAGCCGCAAGCGTACCGGTTAACTATTTGATAACTTTGAAAAAGTGTCAAATAGTGCCAAATGTGTATTCAGAACATCTGTAATAACGTAATTATCGATCTGTGTCGGATTGAGACCGGCGGATCGTATGTTACGTCACATATTTCAACTTTTGCCAGTCTGTAGGCTTTGATAACTAGGGAGAATCAAGCTCACCACAATTACACTGTGGAATACCAGCATATTTGTGGTTGACAGCTTGATAAATATCCCCCTTACAGATAACTGAGCTTGCACTGTGATATACCCTATACTTAGTTGGTTATAAAAAAGCCAGAGTATTCCTGACGATACAGACACTAGGTTTAAATGCCAATTCAACTATAGTCTTCACACGACCCGTAGGGATATATAGAAAATAAGCCTAGCATATATCTAAGCTAGTAGAAAGAGGTGCTGATATATTTGCAGAGGTTGACTTCTTGGATGTTAGCCAACCCATAATTACTAAATGTGTCAAACTGTATCAAAGTTGTAATAGGCTCTAATGCACATATTTGTAGCTCAGGTTGTCATTCGAAACTCCTGCTCTAAAAATTAGCAGAGCTTCAAAAGTGAAAACTCGCTATTTAAAAAGGGAGGAGAAGGGAAAGGAAGAGGGACGAATGGGGGGGGGGGGGCTGAAGGTTAAAGGATTATATATTTTTCTGTAACACACATATGGATAAATTCCTAACTCAGCACAATAATAAATCTCCTGACATGGCTGCTAGGAATAGAGAAAAAAAAGCAAAGGAAGCAGTGAAATTGTACCAGAATCTAATAATGAGAGCATTAACCAGATTGGCACACAGGCTTTAGTTAAAATGATATTTTTGTGCCACAGTTTGAGCAGGTAAAAACTGAGATATCAGGTTCGGCAAGTAAAGTTAGACAGTTTGCAAAAAGGCTGGCAGAAGCTGAACAGCACATGTCAATGGCCATGAGTTAAAAATGACTAATATAAGGACAAATTACAGGCTACAACAGAAAGTGGACGACTTAGAGAATAGTGCATGCAGAAATAACATTATAATAATAGGATTACCAGAAAATACACAGCACAAGGATTTGAACCGATTTATGTCAGAAACTCTACCTAAATTGTTGGATATTCCACTTACAGATTTACCACTCATAGTAGAAAGATCACATAGAATAGGACATATCAGGGGAGACAATAATAGTGAAAGACCTAGGCCAATAATTACCAGGTTTTTAAACTTCCGGGATAAGGTAAAGCTTTTGCAATACTACAGGAAAATAGAGGGATATAACTAATGAGGGAAAAAAGTCCTCATTTTTCAAGACTTCTCCATAGAAGCTTCTAATAAAAGGAAAATGGTGCCAGTATGTACTCAATTAATAAATAAGGGATCTAATGCCACATTAATATTTCCAGCCATAATATGTCATAGGTCTTTATGAGAGAGGAAGTGAGATAACGATGGAGACAAATATAATTAAATTGAAATTTGAGGATATATAGCATGATGTATAGTGAAGGTAGAGTCTTTTGGGAAGGAGGGGAATTGGTTGTATGCGCTTTTTTTTTCTCCTCTGACCTCCTCGCCAGATGGGTAAATAAGCAATAGGATGACCAACCAGATTAGTTGTACTTCCTGGAATGTAGGTGGCATCACATCCCCGATAAAGAGGAAATGTATTCTAAGACAACTTAAAGGGACATTAAACCCAAAAATTTTCTTTCATGATTCAGATAAAGGACACAATTTAAAAAAAAGTTTCCAATTTACTTCTATTATCATTTTTTTCATTCTCATGTTATTCTTTGTTGAAGAGATACCAAGGTAGGTAGCGTGCAGGAAATAGTGCTGCCATCTAGTGCCCCTGCTAATGTATAACATTGTTGCAAAACTGCTGCTCTATAGTGCTGCAGACACGTGCAAACTCTTGAGCTTACATTTCTTCTTTTCCACAAAGTATAACAAGAAAACTAAGAACATTTGATAATAGAAGTAAATTAGAAATTTGTTTAAAATGTTATGTTCTATCTAAATCATGAAAAGAAAAAAAAAATGGGTTTATGTCCCTTTAAGATATTGAGGACAGATGTTGCCCTCATCCAGGACACACAACTAAGAGAAGAGGAACTGGTTAAAATGAAATCTGGCTGGGTGGGTAAAATTATTGGAACACCAGGTAAAAAGAGGAAAAAAGGGGTAGCGATTTTATTCAATAAAAACTTTCAATATACAATATTATCCTAATTCCTAGATCCAGAGGAGAGGTTCATAATTTTAAAAATTGAGGTTGAGAGAAAGAGACTAACTATATGCAATGTCTATGGTCCTAACGAACATACACCAAAATTTTGGTTAAATCTTCAAACACACCTGTTAGAAAAAACAGAAGGAACATTAATAATAGGAGGGGACTTTAATATGGTTTTTCAATTCCCATTATATAGATTCAGAGAAGGTATTGAAGGAAAAAAAAAAAACTAGGAGAGATAAACTGGAGGCTAAATTGCTTAAGAAATTTACAGTAAACCTTAACTTAAAGGATAACTGGAGAGAAAGAAACCCAGTAGGCAGGGATTTTACATGTGCCTCTAAGGCTCATAAAACCTTCTCAAGGATAGATAAGTTCTTAATCTCAGAGAAACTCTTGGATATAGATGTGGAAGCAGAGTTAAAGGAAATAACAATATCAGACCATGCACCCATCACTTTAAACATCTTTATGAATAAAGGTAATTCCCCCATGAGCAGGTTCCGGTTTCTGAGTTATTTGATTAATGATATAGAACTTAAAAACATGTTAATAACAAGATGGCAGGGATTTTATATGAATAATCAAGAATATATAGACAAGCCAGGGATTTTATGGGAATCGCTGAAAGCGGTACTGAGGGGAGAAGTTATTGCTTTCAGAAAAGAGAAAAAACAAAGAAAAAGTGAGAAAGAAATGGTGAATAGACTAACCTCAGCGTACAATAAATATTTGAATGATCAAAATAGGAAAAATTAGAAACAGTATGAAGAGGCTAAGGAAGCTAGGGATCTATGGATTCTTAATACTACCACACAAAAATAACTTAGAACTAGTGCAAGATTGTACAGGTTTGGAAACACATCAGGGAAATTGCTAGCCAATCTAGTGAATAGAGCAAAATGACATAATGCTATTGGTTGTATAACTGCAGATGGGAAGATATTAAATAAGACTGAGGATATTTTAAAATTATTTACAGCATACTATCAGAAGGTCTATGGGGCAGGAGAATTAAACTTTGAATATTAGAACAATTTTTGGTCCAAGCTTAAAAACCCGAAGATTGAGGAAGAAGAGAGGAACAAAATCATCTTCAGCGCCGCTTGGAGGATTAACTTCTTCCGCTCCGGATGTCCTCTTCAGTTCCATCGGTGGCTCGGCTGAGTGAAGACAACTAAAGGTAGGATGATCTTCAGGGGATTAGTGTTAAGTTTTTGTAAGGGGGGTTTGGGTTAGATTAGGGGTATGTGGGTGGTGGGTTTTAATGTTGGGGGGGGGTTGTATTTTTCTTTTACAGGCAAAAGAGCTGTTTTCTTTGGGGCATGCCCCCACAAATGGCCCTTTTAAGGGCTGGTAAGGTAAAAGAGCTTTGAAATTTATTTAATTTAGAATAGGGTAGGGCATTTTTTTATTTTGGGGGGGTTTGTTATTTTATTAGGGGGCTTAGATTAGGTGTAAGTATCTTAAAATTGTTGTAATATTTGTAACATGTTTGTAACTTATTTTTTTATTTTTTGTAACTTAGCTTTTTTTATTTTTTGTACTTTAGTTAGTTTATGTAATTGTATTTAATTGTAGTTATTTGTAGTTAATTTATTTAATTAATTTAATGATAGTGTAGTATTAGGTTTAATTGTAACTTAAGTTAGGATTTATTTTACAGGTAATTTTGTATTTCTTTTAGCTATGTAGTTATTAAATAGTTAATAACTATTTAATAACTATTCTAACTAGCTAAAATAAATACAAAGTTACCTGTAAAATAAATATAAATCCTAAGATAGCTATAATATAATTATTAATTATATTGTAGCTATCTTAGGGTTTATTTTACAGGTAAGTATTTATTTTTAAATAGGAATAATTTATTAAAGTATAGTGTAGTGTTAGGTGTAATTGTAACTTAGGTTAGGATTTATTTCACAGGTACATTTCTCTTTATTTTAGCTAGGTAAGGTATTAAATAGTTAATAACTATTTAATAGTTATTGTACATGGTTAAAATAAATTGAAAGTTACCTGTAAAATAAAAATAAATCCTAAGATAGCTAGAATATAATTATTATTTATATTGTAGCTATATTAGGGTTTATTTTAAAGGTAAGTATTTAGTTTTAAATAGGATTCATTTACTTAATAAGAGTTAATTTATTTAGATTAATTTAATTAATATTTAAGTTAGGGGGGCGTTAGGGTTAGGGTTAGACTTAGGTTTAGGGGTTAATAATTTTATGACAGTGGCGGCGGCGTAGTGGGGGGCAGGATAGGGGTTAATAAATTTATTATAGGTGGCGACGGTGTAGGGGGGGCAGATTAGGGGTTAATAAATTTATTATAGGTGGCGACGGTGTAGGGGGGGCAGGATAGGGGTTAATAGGTTTAATATAGGTTGCGGCGGGTTCATGGAGCGGCGGTTTAGGGGTTAAACTATTTATTTAGTTGCGGAGAGGTGCGGGATCAGCAGGATAGGGGTTAATAATTTTATTATAGAGGGCGACGGTATAGGGGGGGCAGGATAGGGGTTACTAGGTATACTATAGGTGGTAGCGGTGTCCGGGAGCGGCGGTTTAGGGGTTAATACATTTATAAGAGTTGCGGCAGGGTCTAGGAGCGGCGGTTTAGGGGTTAGTAACTTTATTGAGTTGCGGGAGGCTCCGGGGGCGCCGGTATAGGGGGTAGAACAGTGTAGTTTAGTGTGAGTGCTTAGTGACAGGCTAGCAATAAAGCTGGGAAAAAGCCGAAGGGCAGCGAGATCGGATGAGTGATAACTGTCACAGTCCGCTGCTCATCGCCCCGCGGCTTTTTGACAGCTTTATTTGATAACTTAGGCGTATTTTTTCAGGTCCGTGGCGGCGAAGGTAGGCTTAAACTATGTACCATTATTTAAGAAAATTAAAGAAGATCTAAAAGCCTGGACCAAATGAAATAATAAAAAACCTAGAATATCCTTGAACAAACTATGTTTACAAAGAGAAATAGGGGGACTTGCACTTTCAAATTTGGAACATTATAATTGGGTAATCTTAAGTAGAATAGTGGTAGAATGGATATCAGGTGTGACGTCTTTCACCGTTCTAGAAATAAACTTTTTTCGCCCCTACAATATAGTGAATATTATACATACGCCATGACAAAAATTACCGGTAAACATAAAAATACAAAAACAATGGCTAATCCTATAGTGGCATGGTATAAACTTTGTAAAAACTTAGAGGTAGAAAGTGTTATGTCTAAATACTTGACAATACAGAATAACATTCCCAGAGGGTATCAATTTGTCTCTTTTTCATAACTGGGATAGAAAGTGGCTGAGGTCTATACATAAAATTTTGGATACTGAAAGGAAATATTTTAAGACATTTGAAACATTGAAAAATTACTTCTTAATCCATAATAAAGATTGTTATGCCTATCTCCAAGTAAAGCATTACACAAATGAACTTATTAGGGAGCATGGTTGGGATTGGGGCAGGGAGAAGGTGGAACCTTGGCTAAAAATGGTCACACAGGGAATATATACAATTTTGTCATGGTATAAATTAACCTTGGCGCACAAAGGTCAAAACAATTTGGAAAGTTTAAGTATTAAATTGTGACCCTTTTTATAGAATCAGAAATGCTCATGAAAAGGATAAGGGACTCAATCTTATGAGTAGTCAAAATGACAGTTTCTGAAACTTGGAGAGAGACACACTTGAATGAAACTTTTATATAAAGTTTATTACACTCCCAAGAAAGGCACGGAATGGGGCAATAGACAGTTTAATAAATGCCCAAAGTGTAGTAAATATTCAGTTGATCTAATACACATGATCTGGGAATGCCCCATAACCAGACAATTTTGGTCGAAAATTGAGTATTGTCTGAATAGAATTGTAAAGAGATATGGTAAATTTGAGTTAAAACAAGTGTTATTTCTCTCTAGAAATAGGGATTGGGGGAGAGACTGGAAATCGGTCAGTATGACAGTATTAGCTGCTAGGAGTATAATTTTCTAAAATTGGAAGAACAGTAAAAGACTTCATTTTTGTTTTATTTTTGTTTTGTAGTTTGTTTTGTAGTATGATTGTTGATTAGCCCCAAGGGGAGTATTGTGAAGGATTTAAAAAACTGGTGAGGTAAAATCATACTCGGGATGTAAAGGTAAATAATGGTTGTAATAACGAGAATGTTGTTAATCTTTAGATAGAGACTTACAGTAAAGCGGGATAAGTAAAATCATGAATAATTGATTAGATTGTGTTGTCTAGGAACTAATGTTTATAATGGTTTGTTTTCTTTTTTTTTCCTTTGCTTTTTTCTGTGTTTTGACAGAATATTAAACTCAGAAGTATATTATTAATTGTGAAAGGATGTGTTATCTTTAATTTCCTGTAACATGCCAATGTGATTCAGGTCTCTGATATTGACCATGAGTTTGAATGTAATGCTTGGTATTTCTTATGTCTGTATGTCAATTTCATCACAAATAAAAAAATAATAAAAAAAAAACAAGTAAGACTTGGATTGTTGGGCATAGGGTTTTAGGAGGTAGTCTATGAAAGCTGACAGGTTGGAGGTAAGGGAATCTATTCCGCTTATGATAGGTATTCCGGGAGGGGGGTAATTAAATCCTTGTGGATTTTTGGCATAAAATAAAAGATAGCTGTTTTAGAACCATCTTTAAATAAAAATTATAATTCATCATTAGTAATGATCTCATTATTTATTGCTTCCAGAAGAAGGGAATGTAGCTTTGAAGTAAATTAATTTGTAGGGTAAAAAGCCAATGGTGCTATAAGTTTTGGTATCAGACAGTAATCTGGTAGATTCTTTCATATATTATTCTCTGTCCATGATTCCAACCCCACCGCCCTTATCAGCTTCCTTAATCACAATTTCTTCACTTTTATTTAAGGCATCAAAGGTTTAAAACTCCTTTTTTGTAAGATTATGATGTTTTGTTCGGTTTGTAATTTGTTCTATGTCTCTCATAATGAGTTTATTAAAGACGTCAATGTTCTGACCTTTACTACTGCTAAGTTAAAAAGTTGAGGGGTTTTTGAATTTATTTCTCTTTATAGCAGATATGGTAGGGGGGTTATATGCAACTTTTTGTTTTGCAAAGAACCTTTTGACAGATTCCTAATGAATTTTTGGGCTTCAACAAAGAGCTGAAAAGAGTTTACCCTCTGTGAGGGAATACATTTTAAACATTTAGCTAAAATATTTTTCTAATTTTCACTTATATTTTTAGTGGATAGATTAAAGACTCCATGTCCTAGTGTCTCCATTTTCTGTGATTTTCCTCTTCCCTCTCTTGTCCCTCTGTATGATCTGGTGTCCTCCCACTCTTTCTCTGGTTGTGATATTTGGGTTGTAATAGGGCGTATCGATTGGGATGTGCCCATTCTTCTTGGTGGGAGGGTTCCCTGGGTGAATGAGTTCTGACAGGACTTCCCTTTCTGGGTTTGTTGGAGTGTGTGTATGACTACCTGACCAACTGTGGTGGTGTGTGTCCTATTTGTAATGTCCTCTCTTTTCATCTCTCAGAAAAGGGTGATGGGAATAAGAAGAAGTAGAGTATGATTGTGTGTGCCTGTCATGTGATTTGTGATATTGTGATGTTTTATTCGTGAAACCCAACTGGTTACTGTGATGTGATTTAACTCCATTAGTTTTGTGTGACTAAGAGTGATCATTATTGGATCTATGAGTCTGTGGTCTCTGATATATTTTTTATATTTATTTTCTCCTATACCGTCATCAAATTATTTAGCCTTTTCTCTGGTAAAATCAAGTTTGTCTTAACCTTGTTTAAATTCTAAAAACTGGTTAATCTCTTGTTCTAGAGTGTAAATGTATTTTTCTATTGATTTAAGTTGTACATATGTATTTATTTATTTATATTTGTATCTATGTATTTACAGACATATATGCACATATAAAAACATATGTACACTCATAAGACATATATACAAGTGCAGTGGAGCCCTTTATAGTCAATTAGCTGAAAATATGAAAAAATCATATTTATGCAATATTTATATTTAATAAAGTGTTATACATTCGCCTAGATTTAGAGTTTGGCGTTAGCCGTCAAAACCAGCGTTAGAGGCTCCTAACGCTGGTTTTGGGCTACCGCTGGTATTTAGAGTCAGTCAGGAAAGGGTCTAACGCTCACTTTGCAGCCGCGACTTTTCCATACCACAGATCCCCCTACGCCATTTGCGTATCCTATCTTTCAATAGGATCTTTCTAACGCCGGTATTTAGAGTCGTGGCTGAAGTGAGCGTTAGAAATCTAACAACAAAACTCCAGCCGCAGCAAAAAGCCAGGAGTTAAGAGCTTTCTGGGCTAACGCTCTTATCTACTGTGCTCTAAAGTACACTAACACCCATAAACAACCTATGTACCCTTAAACCGAGGTCCCCCCACATCGCCAAAACTTTATTAAATTTTTTTAACCCCTAATCTGCGGACCGCACACCGGTATATAATATAGGGGTCGGTGGTGTTAGGGGCAGCAGATTAGGGGTACAAAGGTATAATGTAGGTTGCGGCAGTGTACGGAGCGGCAGATTAGGGGTTAAAAAAATATGCATGGGTCAGCGATAGTGGGGGTGGCAGATTAGGGGTTAATAAGTGTAAGGTTAGGGGTGTTTAGACTCGGGGTACATGTTAGGGTGTTAGGTGCAGACTTAGGAAGTGTTTCCCCATAGGATTTTTTACAGCTCAAACTACCCCATTGTTTCCTAAGGGGGAATCGTGCACGAGCACGTTTTTGAAGCTGGCCGCGTCCGTAAGCACCGCTAGTATTGAGAGTTGCAGTGGCGGTAAATTATGCTCTACGCTCCGTTTTCGGAGCCTAACGCAGCCCTTCTGTGAACTCTAAATACCAGCGGTATTTAAAAGGTGGGGGAAAAAAAAGCCAGCGTTTGCTACGTGGGTCGTTAGCGACAAAACTCTAAATCTAGCCGATTTTTTTTAGTGTAAATATTTCACATTGCATTCCAATGTTCTGCACATTGGGGGATATGTTCTAAGTATTATAAATATATATATTTATATATATCTATATATCTATATCTATCTATCTATCTACTCTCTCTCTGTATATATATATATATATATATATACATATATAAATAAATATATATATATATATATATATATATATATATATATATATATACACAACACCGCATCTACACAACACCGCATCTGGCCAAATGGGACAAGCCCAGGTACCACGTCAAGGTCCCTTCCAAAACCTGGGTCCCTAAACCAGCTAAACAATGCATGCTCTCAATCAAACATACTGGAAAAAAAAATAAAGGGTGCACAGGCTTATGTAATCACCCTAGACATATACAAAACATGGAAGGGGACTGCACTCTCAGACTGGACTGGGTACACATCCCATGACCCTGCAATATATATATATATTTTTTAGTAGACAACCCAAAGTATTGATCTAGGCCCATTTTGTTATATTGAATGCCACTATTTCGCCACCAAATGCGATCAAATAAAAATAAAAGTTAACTTTTTCACAATTTTAGGTTTCTCCTTGAAATTATTTACAAACAGCTTGTGCAATCATGGAACAAATGGTTGTAAATTATTCTCTAGGATCCCCTTTGTTCAGAAATAACAGACATATATAGCTTTGGCATTGCTTATTGTTAATTAGAAGGCGGCTAAATGCCGCTGTGCACCACACTTGTATTATGCCCAGCATTGAAGGGGTTAATTAGAGGTTAATTATGTAGCTTGTAGGGTTAATTGTAGCTTTACTGTAGAGTCCAGCCTCCCACCTGACACATCCCACCCCCTGATCCCTCCCTGAACCCTCTCAAACAGCTCTCTTCCCTCCCCCACCCCACAATTGTCACCCCCATCTTAAGTACTGGCAGAAAGTCTGCCAGTACTAAAATAAAAGGCTGCTTTTTAATATATATATATATATATATATATATATATATATATATATATATATATATATATATATATATATATATTCAGTAATGTAGGATCCCTTTTTACCCCCTAACTTCCCTTATCCCCCAAACAGCTCTATAACCCTCCCCCCTGTCTGCCAGCACCCAGTTTGCTGCAAATTCGGCAGATATTTGTAAAAAAAACAACAACTTTATTTGTCTGTAGTGTAGCTGCCCCCCTCATTACCCTACCCCCCTCCCAGATCCCTTTCCCACAATGGGTCCCACATAGGATCCCCCTTATAGCCCTTCCTCCCTCCTTCCACCTTACTTCCTGGCTCTTATTTTTTTTCCTTGCTGCTTAGCGGTCCGCCCTTCTTCCGCCTTTTCCTGCCTCCTCTCGCCCCCGTCAGCGATGGGCTGTCCACCCGCCTCCCTCCTTACGCTCCCACCCACCAATGATCGGCACCACCACTGTCCGATGAAAAGAGGGCCACAGAGTTGCCCTCTCTGCATCTGTAACTCTGCAAATCTATTTCTGCAGTGCCCAACTGGTGGGGCATGTAGAAATTGTGCAACCTTACTATTTTGAGAGAGATTGCGGCAGAGAGAAGCCTATGACTGCAGCGACATACAGGGTACGACGCTGGTTGTTAAGGTGTTAAAGAAAGCAAGTACATTTTATAATATTCCCTTTTGCATGTTACAAATAGAATAAAAATACTTTAATGTGATAATAAGTGATACAAATATATTTATTGTAGGAAACAAGAGGCAAGAGATATTGTCTATAAGTAGAAAACTGGCAATTAAGACGTATTGGAAGAATGAGCTGGCCAGTGTCTATGAGAGCTATGATAATTGAAAGCAGCTAACAACCCAAAAAGAAAAGATGCTGGGCTATGTCTGAACTATTATATGTGATCAGGTGGCTAAAACAAATGTCTATAGGAAAATAAAGTCCCACTTTGTAGGTAAATTGCCAGAGTTACCTTATACAGACAGACCCCTCCACCGACTCTGGCAAAGCGAGAAAACCTCTTCGCCTGCTTACATCCGCAGCTACAGTGCTCTCAGCATGAAGTCTTTCTGCCCAGCTCACATCCAGATCATCCACCCAGGTCACAAAACTCTGTATCCTCACGTCTCGTCACAGCTTCTTACAAGCCTGACCCCCTTCACGGACTCTTCCTTTTATTGGATGAAATTGAAAGCAGCTGGTCAATGTTTATAAATAAGAACAACATATCCAGGTAATAATAATCAGTATTGATCATAATTTAATAAAAATAGAGTAGAAATATATAAATAGGTTATTTATTGCATTTGTGCTATTAAAAATAGAGGCATAGATTTGGAGTTTGGCGTTAGCCGTGAAAACCAGCGTTAGAGGCTCCTAACGCTGGTTTTAGGCTACCTCCGGTATTTGGAGTCACTCAAAAAAGGGTCTAACGCTCACTTTTCAGCCGCGACTTTTCCATACCGCAGAACCCCTTACGTCAATTGCGTATCCTATCTTTTCAATGGGATCTTTCTAACTCCGGTATTTAGAGTCGTGTCTGAAGTGAGCGTGAACTCTAACGACAAAACTCCAGCCGCAGGAAAAAAGTCAGTAGTTAAGAGCTTTCTGGGCTAACGCCGGTTTATAAAGCTCTTAACTACTGTACTCTAAAGTACACTAACACCCATAAACTACCTATGTACCCCTAAACTGAGGCCCCCCCCACATCGCCGCAACTCGATTAAATTTTTTTAACCCCTAATTTGCCGACCGCCAACTACGTTATCAAGATTGAACTTGATTCTGATTGGCTGATTCCATCAGCCAATCAGAATATTCTTACCTTAATTCCGATTGGCTGATAGAATCCTATCAGCCAATCGGAATTTGAGGGATGCCATCTTGGATGACGTCATTTAAAGGAACCGTTATTCGTCATTCAGTCGTCGGCCAGGATGGATGTTCCGCGTCGGAGGTCTTCAGGATGCTGCCGCTCCGCTCCAGATGGATGTCGATAGAAGATGCCGCCTGGATGAAGACTTCAATCGGATGGAAGACCTCTTCTGCCCCGCTTGGATGAAGACTTCAATCGGATGGAAGACCTCTTCTGCCCCGCTTGGATGAAGACTTCTACCGGATCATGGACATCTTCAGCCCCCCGCTTGGGCTTGGATCAGGACATCGGAGGAGCTCTTTAGGACGGATCGGTGAACCTGGTATGGTGAACATAAGGTAGGAAGATCTTCAGGGGCTTAGTGTTAGGTTTATTTAAGGGGGGTTTGGGTTAGATTAGGGGTATGTGGGTGGTGGGTTGTAATGTTGTGGGGGGATATTGTATGTTTTTTTTACAGGCAAAAGAGCTGAACTTCTTGGGGCATGCCCCGCAAAGGGCCCTGTTCAGGGCTGGTAAGGTAAAAGAGCTTTTAACTTTAGTAATTTAGAATAGGGTAGGGCATTTTTTATTTTGGGGGGCTTTGTTGTTTTATTAGGGGGCTTAGAGTAGGTGTAATTAGTTTAAAATTTTTGTAATATTTTTCTTATGTTTGTAGATATTTTTTTATTTTTTGTAACTTAATTCTTTTTTATTTTTTGTACTTTAGTTAGTTTATTTAATTTTAGTTATTTGTAGATATTGTATTTAATTAATTTATTGATAGTGTAGTGTTAGGTTTAATTGTAGGTAATTGTAGGTATTTTATTTAATTAATTTATTGATAGTCTAGTATTAGGTTTAATTGTAGGTAATTGTAGGTATTTTATTTAATTAATTTAATGACAGTATAGTGTTAGGTTTAATTGTAACTTAGGTTAGGATTTATTTTACAGGTAATGTTGTAATTATTTTAACTAGGTAACTATTAAATAGTTCTTAACTATTTAATAGCTATTGTACATGGTTAAAATAATTACAAAGTTGCCTGTAAAATAAATATTAATCCTAAAATAGCTACAATGTAATTATAATTTATATTGTAGCTATATTAGGATTTATTTTACAGGTAAGTATTTAGCTTTAAATAGGAATAATTTATTTAATAAGAGTTAATTAATTTCGTTAGATTAAAATTATATTTAATTAGGGGGGTGTTAGTGTTAGGGTTAGACTTAGCTTTAGGGGTTAATACATTTATTAGAATAGCGATGAGCTCCGGTCAGCAGATTAGGGGTTAATAATTGAAGTTAGGTGTTGGCGATGTTAGGGAGGGCAGATTAGGGGTTAATACTATTTATTATAGGGTTAGTGAGGCGGATTAGGGATTAATAACTTTATTATAGTAGCGCTCAGGTCCGCTCGGCAGATTAGGGGTTAATAAGTGTAGGCAGGTGGAGGCGACGTTGTGGGGGGCAGATTAGGGGTTAATTAATATAATATAGGGGTCGGCGATGTTAGGGCAGCAGATTAGGTGTACATAGGGATAATGTAAGTAGCGGCGGTTTATGGAGCGGCAGATTAGGGGTTAATAATAATATGCAGGGGTCAGCGATAGCTGGGGCGGCAGATTAGGGGTTAATAAGTGTAAGGTTAGGGGTGTTTAGACTCGGGGGTACATGTTAGAGTGTTAGGTGCAGACTTAGGAAGTGTTTACGCATAGCAAACAATGGGGCTGCGTTAGGAGCTGAACGCGGCTTTTTTGCAGGTGTTAGGTTTTTTTTTAGCTCAAACAGCCCCATTGTTTTCTATGGGGGAATCGTGCACGAGCACGTTTTTGAGGCTGGCCGCTTGCGTAAGCAACTCTGGTATCGAGAGTTGAAGCTGCGTTAAAATTGCTCTACGCTCCTTTTTTGGAGCCTAACTCAGCCTTTATGTGGACTCTCAATACCAGAGTTATTTTTATGGTGCGGCCAGAAAAAAGCCTGCGTTAGCTACGCGGGTCCTTACCGACAAAACTCTAAATCTAGCCGAGAGTTTCTTGGCTTATTTGAGTCCTGCAGTAACCTGTGTCTCCCATCTTGAGCGGTGGCAAAAAAAATCCATAAATAATTTTTGCTGTGATTCCCGTAATACATCTATCTTAAAAGTTTTGTTTACATTTTATTTTTTATATTATATTGTTTGTGTTTCTTCAGTTCTGAGCATTGTTTCCAGTTTTTAATTTGATTTAAAACAGAAAAAGGTTTCAAAAGTGGCTTCTAGAATTATATATTCATTTTATGGCAGAAATAGGGCAATAAAGAGATCCAAATTCAAAATACCAGCAAATTCTTTTTATTTATTTTTAAATCATTTATTCAAACATTCTTAAACATCTATGATTTAATACCAACAGAACATACGATGATGGCTATTAAATTTAACAAATATTTTTTGAGAAATGTTTCATGGCTTTCAAAACATCTTTATTTCTTAAACTGTATACTAATGGATTTACTAGAGGTACCAAACCAATGTAAAGTATGGACAGCAATTTATCAGTTTGCAATGAATTGTCAGACTTTGGTTTCATATTCAACCCCAGACATGTTCCAAAGAAAAGTATAACAACTGTAAGATGTGAGGAACAGCTGGAGAAGGTCTTGTGCCTTCCCACAGATGTTCTGATTTGTAGAATGGTCATTATGATATGGATATAGGAAGAAAATATAAGAACAAAGGGCAACCAACCTAATAACAGACCTAATATAGGAATATAATAAGTGACTATAAAGGTTATGTCACTGCAGGAGAGTTTCAGTAATATGACTGAATCACAGAAGATATTGTTGATTTTGTGTTTATTGCAGTATGATAAATTTGACATCATTAGAGTAAAGATTAATGCATTTAAGAAACCATTACACCAGGAAAGAGTGATCAGCAGAGCACAATATTTTTTGTTCATGATAAGAGAATAGCGGAGAGGTATACAAATAGCCACATAGCGGTCATAAGCCATACAGCTCAACAGGAAAAATTCAGAATTAATACAGAATCCATACATAAATATTTGTGTAAAACATCCTAAGAAAGAAATGCTGGTGTCACCCGTTATCATGATGGCCAACAGCTTTGGCAAGAAAGCAGATACATAAATAATGTCTTGGGCTGACAAATTGCACAAGAAGAAATACATTGGCTTGTGTAGCTGTGACACTGAGCATACAAGTGTGACAATAATCAGGTTCCCGTTTACAGCCAGCAGGTACATGAATAAAATCCCAATAAATACTGCTGGCAGCTCTGTTTCAGAAATCAAAAATATCTCCAGATGGAATTGTCTCAGTGAAGTTTTGTTTTGTAAATTTTTACTTGAAATGTTTTCTTATAAAAAAAAAAAAGAAAAAAGATTAATATTAATTTGATTCTTAGTTTTTCAAATATCTACATCTAATATCTAACAACTTTTACTGGAAGAGTTAAAAGGATATGAAACCCAAAATGTTCTTATGTGATTCAGACAAAATAGAAATAAACAGTCTTTGGAAAGTATTACTCCATTTACCGGCATTCTTAGTAAACTTTGGAGTAATACTTTCCAAGGACTGTTTATTTCTATAAGTACGCTGTGTCACTATTTGGAAACCGGATAAGTGAAAATGGTCACTATAAAATAAGATATTTTTGGTTCTCATTAATCTGGGCATTACAAATTGACTTTACTTACTCTTGAAAAGTCTTTGAGAAGGGGGTTGTTATATGTTAAGATATCACATATTATTATACCAGGGATTATGAATGTGATACACTCCTGGTACTAACTCAGCAATTTAGCGATGTAATACATAGTAGAGATTTTTTTACATTTTCTTATGTCATATATGTGTAGTTGCCTTATGTTTTAATTAGGAACAATTTGTATATTTGGATTTCGGAATATACTTCACAATGATCTCGGTGAGGTCTTTAAATGGGAATTTGATAAATCAATAAAAGAATATGCTTTAATAAATACAAGAGTGCTATATTCCCTTTCTGTGTAAGAGAGAGGTTAACTCCTCCTTACAGTATCTTTCTTTAAAAATTCCAAAAATGTCTTTATAAAGGGTTTGCACTATTACCTTTACTAAAAAGGGTTATTTGAGACAGAAGTCTCTTGCATATTCATTATTCATAAATAGGTGAAACTCTCTCTCCGCCTTTATTGTAATACAGATGGATGGACAGACAGATAGATAGATAGATAGATAGATAGATAGATAGATAGATAGATAGATAGATAGATAGATAGATAGATAGATAGATAGATAGATAGATAGATGATAGACACATTGATAGATAGATAGATGGATGATAGATAGACAGACATATAGATAGATAGGTAGATAGATAGATGATAGATAGATTGATAGATGATAGATCAATAGATAGATGGATAGATAGATAGGTAGATAGATAGATAGATAGATAGATAGATAAATAGATACACAGGTACTAATGCCCAAATCTGGAATTCCAAAATCCAAATTTATTTTAATTAATATATTTTTTATTTATTTTTTAATGATGGAAAATTACTATTTTTCCAGCCTGTAAGTAACAATCTGCTCTGGCTGTGTCTTTGTTTTTTTTTTTTTTTGGTGTTATAAAATGCAAATAAAAATAGTCTTTACGTATTTATTTAAAACAACAAATAATAACTTTGTGATTAAATTAGTTTACACGTGGTTCCGTCCCCTCTCCAAACTGTCCCATTTTACAGACACAAATAATTCAAAATCCAAACAGTTTACAATAAAGGGTTTTCTACATCTTTCTATCTATCTATCTATCTATCTTCTATCTATCTATCCACCTGTCTGTCTGTCTGTCTGTCTGTTTTTCTATCATCTATAATACATTTAAAAAATTGTTCTGCATATGTTGTAGAAATGACAGCACTAATATATTGATAAGGTTATATTAATACAGATTATATGTATGTAAAGTAATATAAACAGCTAAATATACCTGCAGCTTTGTATTTAACATATCTGTATCTAGTAACTAACTATACATGAGATGTGAACCTCTATCTATCTATCTATCTATCTATCTATCTATCTATCTATCTATCTATAAAATACATTGCTGCATATGTTGTAGAAATGACAGCACTAATATATTGATAATGTTATATTTATACAGACTATATGTATGTAAAGTGATATAAACAGCTAAATATACCTGCAGCTTTGTATCTAACATATCTGTATCTAGTAACTACCTATACATGAGATGTGAACCTCTATCATCTATCTATCTATCTATCTATCTATCTATCTATCATCTATCTATCTATCTATCTATCTATCTATCTATCTATCTATCTATCTATCTATCTATCTATCTATCTATCTATCATCTATCTATCTATCTATCATCTATCTATCTATCTATCTATCTATCATCTATCTATCTATCTAGCTATCTATCTAGCTATAAAATACATTTCTGCATATGTTGTAGAAATGACAGCACTAATATATTGATAATGTTATATTAATACAGATTATATGTATTTACAGTAATATAAACAGCTAAATATACCTGCAGCTTTGTATCTAACATATCTGTATCTATTAACTAGCTATACATGAGATGTGAACCTCTATCATCTATCTATCTGCTATCTATCTAGCTATAAAATACATTTCTGCATATGTTGTAGAAATGACAGCACTAATATATTGATAAGGTTATATTAATACAGACTATATGTATGTAAAGTAATATAAACAGCTAAATATACCTGCAGCTTTGTATTTAACATATCTGTATCTAGTAACTAACTATACATGAGATGTGAACCTCTATCATCTATCTATCTATCTATCTATCTATCTATCTATCTATCTATCTATCTATCTATCTATCATCTATCTATCATCTATCTATCTATCTATCTATCTATCTATCTATCTTCTATCTATCTATATATCTATCTATCTATATCTATCTATCTATCATCTATCTATCTATCTATCTATCTATCTATCTATCTATCTATCTATCTATCTATCTATCTATCTATCTATATATCTATCTATCTATCTATAAAATACATTGCTGCATATGTTGTAGAAATGACAGCACTAATATATTGATAATGTTATATTAATACAGACTATATGTATGTAAAGTGATATAAACAGCTAAATATACCTGTAGCTTTGTATCTAACATATCTGTATCTAGTAACTAACTATACATGAGATGTGAACCTCTATCATCTATCTATCTATCTATCTATCTATCTATCTATCTATCTATCTATCTATCTATCTATCTATCTATCTATCTATAAAATACATTCCTGCATATGTTGTAGAAATGACAGCACTAATATATTGATAAGGTTATATTAATACAGATTATATGTATGTAAAGTAATATAAACAGCTAAATATACCTGCAGCTTTGTATCTAACATATCTGTATCTAGTAACTAACTACACATGAGATGTGAACCTCTATCATCTATCTATCTATCTATCTATCTATCTATCTATCTATCTATCTATCTATCTATCTATCTATCATCTATCATCTATCTATCTATCTATCTATCATCTATCTATCATCTATCTATCTATCTATCTATCTATCTATCTATCTATCTATCTATCTATCTATCTTCTATCTATCTATCTATATATCTATCTATCTATATCTATCTATCTATCATCTATCTATCTATCTATCTATCTATCTATCTATCTATCTATCTATCTATCTATCTATCTATCTATCTATAAAATACATTGCTGCATATGTTGTAGAAATGACAGCACTAATATATTGATAATGTTATATTAATACAGACTATATGTATGTAAAGTGATATAAACAGCTAAATATACCTACAGCTTTGTATCTAACATATCTGTATCTAGTAACTAACTATACATGAGATGTGAACCTCTATCATCTATCTATCTATCTATCTATCTATCTATCTATCTATCTATCTATCTATCTATCATCTATAAAATACATTTCTGCATATGTTGTAGAAATGACAGCACTAATATATTGATAATGTTATATTAATACAGATTATATGTATATAAAGTAATATAAACAGCTAAATATACCTGCAGCTTTGTATCTAACATATCTGTATCTAGTAACTAACTATACATGAGATGTGAACCTCTATCATCTATCTATCTATCTATCTATCTATCTATCTATCTATCTATCTATCTATCTATCTATCTATCTATCTATCTATCTATCTATCTATCTATCTATCTATCTATCTATAAAATACATTCCTGCATATGTTGTAGAAATGACAACTCTAATATATTGATAAGGTTATATTAATACAGATTATATGTATGTATAGTAATATAAACAGCTAAATATACCTGCAGCTTTGTATCTATCTATCTATCTATCTATCTATCTAACTAACTATACATGAGATGTGAACCTTACCTGCTAATCTAGACCACTCCATAGTAAGAGGAGCAATGTCTTTGCTGAAGATTTAGGAGCTATATTTATATTTGCTGAGAGATAAAACAACCCCTAAGGACCCTATGTACAAATAAGTAAATATACAAAATAACTCTCTGATGCTCTATGGACTTAGTAATAATCCTGAGATTCTCTCCCTGCAGCTGCAGCATCTAGAGAAGAGAAGGTTTCAAGTTAGGGAATCAGCAAAAAGTTTTACTTAAAAAACAAAAGTGGTGCTATACTTAAAGGGATCTAAAACCTAAACACATTATTTTGTGATTCAGGCAGAGCATACAATTAAACAATATATATATATTCTAATTGCTTCTATTATGAAATTAGCTTTGTTCCCACTGTATTCTTTGTTGAAGAGATACCTAGGTAGGTGTCTGGAGCACTACATGACAGGAAATAGTGCTGCCCTCTAGTGCTCTTGCAAAATGTCTGACAAATAGTGCTCCAGGCACCAGTCAGCAAGCACCACCCAGGTGCTGAAACATAAATGAGCCAGCTCCTAAGCTTAAATTCCTGCTTTTCAAATAAAGATACCAAGAGAAAAAAAGTAAAATTGATCATCGAAATAAATTAGAAAATGGTTTAAAGTCGCATGATGAATCATGAGAGAAAACATTTGGGTTCCATATCCCTTTAAGGTCCCTATCACAGAATAAGCTATGCATGGGCTATGCACCAATAACTACATATTTGTGTGTGCAGGAGCTTTATTTAAACCATTTGTAAAAGTTTTAGAATTGTTAATAGCTCAAGTAATTTGGATCGGTACCATTGATGGTGTTGAGTTTTAAAAGGTTAAAGGGACAGGAAACCAATACTTTCAGGACTCCTACAGGGCTTACATTGTTAAACAACTTTCAAATGTATTTCTATGATCAAATGGTGTTCTTTTCCTTTGTTGAAAAGCAGGACCATACGCTCAGGAACGTGCACGTGTCTGGGGAAGTAAATGGCAGCAGAATTACAAGAATATTAAACATTTGCAAGAGCACTAGATAGCAGCACTCTATTATGCCTTTTTGTTATCCAAATATGTGCGCGCTACCTATCTAGATATTAACCTTGTGCAAACAATTGCAGCCACGCCCCCTGCTCTAGTGCAGCCAGTTAATCAAGAGCAAGGGTCATTAACTATCTCTAGCCTTGAGGTGGCCAAGAGACTAAGTAGCAGCGGTTTTAAGTCTGCAGCTACCTTACTAGTATTTCAGGCCCGCTTGTGTGAGTCTGAGACACTCAGGCCACAAAAACTGCATTCACAGCATCATAAATGGGGCCCAAAATATTTCCCTGCGTCTTTAAACTCCTGATTTCACAATCCAAAAAACAAATATACAAATAAATGTCAAGCAAAATAGTTATTTCATAGATTTAGCAATTACAGCACAGGCGAAAGGGCCTGTATGTTGTTGTTATAATATGTAGTGATGCTATTAGGGGACCTGTATGTTGTTTTTATAATAAGTAGTGATGCTATTAGGTGACCTGTATGTTGTTTTTATAATATGTAGTGATGCTATTAGGTGACCTGTATGTTTTTATAATATGTAGTGATGCTATTAGGTGACCTGTATGTTGTTTTTATAATATGTAGTGATGCTATTAGGTGACCTGTATGTTGTTTTTATAATAAGTAGTGATGCTATTAGGTGACCTGTATGTTGTTTTTATAATATGTAGTGATGCTATTAGGTTACCTGTATGTTGTTTTTATAATATGTAGTGATGCTATTAGGTGACCTGTATGTTGTTTTTATAATATGTAGTGATGCTATTAGGTGACCTGTATGTTGTTTTTATAATATGTAGTGATGCTATTAGGTGACCTGTATGTTGTTTTTATAATATGCTTTAATGCTATTAGGTGACCTGTATGTTGTTTTTATAATATGTAGTGATGCTATTATGTGACCAGTATGTTGTTTTTATAATATGTAGTGATGCTATTAGGTGACCTGTATGTTGTTGTTATAATATGTAGTGATGCTATTAGGTGACATGTATGTTGTTTTTATAATATGTAGTGATGCTATTAGGTGACCTGTATGTTGTTTTTATAATATGTAGTGATGCTATTAGGTGACATGTATGTTGTTGTTATAATATGTAGTGATGCTATTAGGTGACCTGTATGTTGTTTTTATAATATGTAGTGATGCTATTAGGTGACCTGTATGTTGTTTTTATAATATGTAGTGATGCTATTAGGTGACCTGTATGTTGTTTTTATAATATGTAGTGATGCTATTAGGTGACCTGTATGTTGTTGTTATAATATGTAGCTATGCTATTAGGTGACCTGTATGTTGTTGTTATAATATGTAGTGATGCTATTAGGTGACCTGTATGTTGTTGTTATAATATGTAGCGATGCTATTACATGACCTGAATGTTGTTTTTATAATATGTAGTGATGCTATTAGGTGACCTGTATGTTGTTTTTATAATATGTAGTGATGCTATTAGGTGACCTGTATGTTGTTTTTATAATATGTAGTGATGCTATTAGGTGACCTGTATGTTGTTTTTATAATATGTAGTGATGCTATTAGGTGACCTGTATGTTGTTTTTATAATATGTAGTGATGCTATTAGGTGACCTGTATGTTGTTTTTATAATATGTAGTGATGCTATTAGGTGACCTGTATGTTGTTTTTATAATATGTAGTGATGCTATAAGGTGACCTGTATGTTGTTTTTATAATATGTAGTGATGCTATTAGGTGACCTGTATGTTGTTTTTATAATATGTAGTGATGCTATTAGGTGACCTGTATGTTGTTTTTATAATATGTAGTGATGCTATTAGGTGACCTGTATGTTGTTTTTATAATATGTAGTGATGCTATTAGGTTATCTGTATGTTGTTTTTTTTAATATGTAGTGATGCTATTAGGTGACCTGTATGTTGTTTTTATAATATGTAGTGATGCTATTAGGTGACCTGTATGTTGTTTTTATAATATGTAGTGATGCTATTAGGTGACGTGTATGTTGTTTTTATAATATGCTTTAATGCTATTAGGTGACCTGTATGTTGTTTTTATAATATGTAGTGATGCTATTAGGTGACCTGTATGTTGTTTTTATAATATGTAGTGATGCTATTAGGTGACGTGTAAGTTGTTTTTATAATATGCTTTAATGCTATTAGGTGACCTGTATGTTGTTTTTATAATATGTAGTGATGCTATTAGGTGACCTGTATGTTGTTTTTATAATATGTAGTGATGCTATTAGGTGACCTGTATGTTGTTTTTATAATATGTAGTGATGCTATTAGGTGACCTGTATGTTGTTTTTATAATATGTAGTGATGCTATTAGGTTATCTGTATGTTGTTTTTATAATATGTAGTGATGCTATTAGGTGACCTGTATGTTGTTTTTATAATATGTAGTGATGCTATTAGGTGACCTGTATGTTGTTTTTATAATATGTAGTGATGCTATTAGGTGACCTGTATGTTGTTTTTATAATATGTAGTGATGCTATAAGGTGACCTGTATGTTGTTTTTATAATATGTAGTGATGCTATTAGGTGACCTGTATGTTGTTTTTATAATATGTAGTGATGCTATTAGGTGACCTGTATATTGTTTTTATAATATGTAGTGATGCTATTAGGTGACCTGTATGTTGTTTTTATAATATGTAGTGATGCTATTAGGTTATCTGTATGTTGTTTTTATAATATGTAGTGATGCTATTAGGTTATCTGTATGTTGTTTTTATAATATGTAGTGATGCTATTAGGTGACCTGTATGTTGTTTTTATAATATGTAGTGATGCTATTAGGTGACGTGTATGTTGTTTTTATAATATGCTTTAATGCTATTAGGTGACCTGTATGTTGTTTTTATAATATGTAGTGATGCTATTAGGTGACGTGTATGTTGTTTTTATAATATGCTTTAATGCTATTAGGTGACCTGTATATTGTTTTTATAATATGTAGTGATGCTATTAGGTGACCTGTATGTTGTTTTTATAATATGTAGTGATGCTATTAGGTGACCTGTATGTTGCTTTTATAATATGTAGTGATGCTATTAGGTGACCTGTATGTTGTTTTTATAATATGTAGTGATGCTATTAGGTGACCTGTATGTTGTTTTTATAATATGTAGTGATGCTATTAGGTTATCTGTATGTTGTTTTTATAATATGTAGTGATGCTATTAGGTGACCTGTATGTTGTTTTTATAATATGTAGTGATGCTATTAGGTGACCTGTATGTTGTTTTTATAATATGTAGTGATGCTATTAGGTGACGTGTATGTTGTTTTTATAATATGCTTTAATGCTATTAGGTGACCTGTATGTTGTTTTTATAATATGTAGTGATGCTATTAGGTGACCTGTATGTTGTTTTTATAATATGTAGGGATGCTATTAGGTGACCTGTATGTTGTTTTTATAATATGTAGTGATGCTATTAGGTGACCTGTATGTTGTTTTTATAATATGTAGTGATGCTATTAGGTGACCTGTATATTGTTTTTATAATATGTAGTGATGCTATTAGGTGACCTGTATGTTGTTTTTATATGTAGTGATGCTATTAGGTGACCTGTATGTTGTTTTTATAATATGTAGTGATGCTATCAGGTGACCTGTATGTTGTTTTTATAATATGTAGTGATGCTATCAGGTGACATGTATGTTGTTTTTATAATATGTAGTGATGCTATTAGGTGACCTGTATGTTGTTTTTATAATATGTAGTGATGCTATCAGGTGACCTGTATGTTGTTTTTATAATATGTAGTGATGCTATCAGGTGACTTGTATGTTGTTTTTATAATATGTAGTGATGCTATCAGGTGACCTGTATGTTGTTTTTATAATATGCAGGGATGCTATCAGGTGACTTGTATGTTGTTTTTATAATATGTAGTGATGCTATTAGGTGACCTGTATGTTGTTTTTATAATATGTAGTGATGCTATTAGGTGACCTGTATGTTGTTTTTATAATATGTAGTGATGCTATTAGGTGACGTGTATGTTGTTTTTATAATATGCTTTAATGCTATTAGGTGACCTGTATGTTGTTTTTATAATATGTAGTGATGCTATTAGGTGACCTGTATGTTGTTTTTATAATATGTAGGGATGCTATTAGGTGACCTGTATGTTGTTTTTATAATATGTAGTGATGCTATTAGGTGACCTGTATGTTGTTTTTATAATATGTAGTGATGCTATTAGGTGACCTGTATATTGTTTTTATAATATGTAGTGATGCTATTAGGTGACCTGTATGTTGTTTTTATAATATGTAGTGATGCTATTAGGTGACCTGTATGTTGTTTTTATAATATGTAGTGATGCTATTAGGTGACCTGTATGTTGTTTTTATAATATGTAGTGATGCTATAAGGTGACCTGTATGTTGTTTTTATAATATGTAGTGATGCTATTAGGTGACCTGTATGTTGTTTTTATAATATGTAGTGATGCTATTAGGTGACCTGTATGTTGTTTTTATAATATGTAGTGATGCTATTAGGTGACCT
This sequence comes from Bombina bombina, assembly GCF_027579735.1. NCBI lineage: Eukaryota > Metazoa > Chordata > Amphibia > Anura > Bombinatoridae > Bombina > Bombina bombina. The sequence continues at coordinate 611,598,578 of NC_069505.1, read as the reverse complement.
GTATGTTGTTTTTATAATATGTAGTGATGCTATTAGGTTATCTGTATGTTGTTTTTTTTAATATGTAGTGATGCTATTAGGTGACCTGTATGTTGTTTTTATAATATGTAGTGATGCTATTAGGTGACCTGTATGTTGTTTTTATAATATGTAGTGATGCTATTAGGTGACGTGTATGTTGTTTTTATAATATGCTTTAATGCTATTAGGTGACCTGTATGTTGTTTTTATAATATGTAGTGATGCTATTAGGTGACCTGTATGTTGTTTTTATAATATGTAGTGATGCTATTAGGTGACCTGTATGTTGTTTTTATAATATGTAGTGATGCTATTAGGTGACGTGTAAGTTGTTTTTATAATATGCTTTAATGCTATTAGGTGACCTGTATGTTGTTTTTATAATATGTAGTGATGCTATTAGGTGACCTGTATGTTGTTTTTATAATATGTAGTGATGCTATTAGGTGACCTGTATGTTGTTTTTATAATATGTAGTGATGCTATTAGGTTATCTGTATGTTGTTTTTATAATATGTAGTGATGCTATTAGGTGACCTGTATGTTGTTTTTATAATATGTAGTGATGCTATTAGGTGACCTGTATGTTGTTTTTATAATATGTAGTGATGCTATTAGGTGACCTGTATGTTGTTTTTATAATATGTAGTGATGCTATAAGGTGACCTGTATGTTGTTTTTATAATATGTAGTGATGCTATTAGGTGACCTGTATGTTGTTTTTATAATATGTAGTGATGCTATTAGGTGACCTGTATATTGTTTTTATAATATGTAGTGATGCTATTAGGTGACCTGTATGTTGTTTTTATAATATGTAGTGATGCTATTAGGTTATCTGTATGTTGTTTTTATAATATGTAGTGATGCTATTAGGTTATCTGTATGTTGTTTTTATAATATGTAGTGATGCTATTAGGTGACCTGTATGTTGTTTTTATAATATGTAGTGATGCTATTAGGTGACGTGTATGTTGTTTTTATAATATGCTTTAATGCTATTAGGTGACCTGTATGTTGTTTTTATAATATGTAGTGATGCTATTAGGTGACGTGTATGTTGTTTTTATAATATGCTTTAATGCTATTAGGTGACCTGTATATTGTTTTTATAATATGTAGTGATGCTATTAGGTGACCTGTATGTTGTTTTTATAATATGTAGTGATGCTATTAGGTGACCTGTATGTTGTTTTTATAATATGTAGTGATGCTATTAGGTGACCTGTATGTTGTTTTTATAATATGTAGTGATGCTATTAGGTGACCTGTATGTTGTTTTTATAATATGTAGTGATGCTATTAGGTTATCTGTATGTTGTTTTTATAATATGTAGTGATGCTATTAGGTGACCTGTATGTTGTTTTTATAATATGTAGTGATGCTATTAGGTGACCTGTATGTTGTTTTTATAATATGTAGTGATGCTATTAGGTGACGTGTATGTTGTTTTTATAATATGCTTTAATGCTATTAGGTGACCTGTATGTTGTTTTTATAATATGTAGTGATGCTATTAGGTGACCTGTATGTTGTTTTTATAATATGTAGGGATGCTATTAGGTGACCTGTATGTTGTTTTTATAATATGTAGTGATGCTATTAGGTGACCTGTATGTTGTTTTTATAATATGTAGTGATGCTATTAGGTGACCTGTATATTGTTTTTATAATATGTAGTGATGCTATTAGGTGACCTGTATGTTGTTTTTATATGTAGTGATGCTATTAGGTGACCTGTATGTTGTTTTTATAATATGTAGTGATGCTATCAGGTGACCTGTATGTTGTTTTTTATAATATGTAGTGATGCTATCAGGTGACCTGTATGTTGTTTTTATAATATGTAGTGATGCTATTAGGTGACCTGTATGTTGTTTTTATAATATGTAGTGATGCTATCAGGTGACCTGTATGTTGTTTTTATAATATGTAGTGATGCTATCAGGTGACTTGTATGTTGTTTTTATAATATGTAGTGATGCTATCAGGTGACCTGTATGTTGTTTTTATAATATGCAGGGATGCTATCAGGTGACCTGTATGTTGTTTTTATAATATGTAGTGATGCTATTAGGTGACCTGTATGTTGTTTTTATAATATGTAGTGATGCTATTAGGTGACCTGTATGTTGTTTTTATAATATGTAGTGATGCTATTAGGTGACCTGTATGTTGTTTTTATAATATGTAGTGATGCTATTAGGTGACCTGTATGTTGTTTTTATAATATGTAATGATGCTATTAGGTGACCTGTATGTTGTTTAATAATATGTAGTGATGCTATTAGGTGACCTTTATGTTGTTTTTATAATATGTAGTGATGCTATTAGCTGACATATATGTTGTTTTTATAATATGTCGTGATGCTATTAGGTGACCTGTATGTTGTTTTTATAATATGTAGTGATGCTATTAGGTGACTTGTATGTTGTTTTTATAATATGTAGTGATGCTATTAGGTGACATGTATGTTGTTGTTATAATATGTAGTGATGCTATTAGGTGACGTGTATGTTGTTTTTATAATATGTAGTAATGCTATTAGGTGACCTGTATGTTGTTTTTATAATATGTAGTGATGCTATTAGGTGACCAGTATGTTGTTTTTATTATATGTAGTGATGCTATTAGTGACCTGTATGTTGTTTTTATAATATGTAGTGATGCTATTAGGTGACCTGTATGTTGTTTTTATTATATGTAGTGATGCTATTAGGTGACGTGTAAGTTGTTTTTATAATATGCTTTAATGCTATTAGGTGACCTGTATGTTGTTTTTATAATATGTAGTGATGCTATTAGGTGACCTGTATGTTGTTTTTATAATATGTAGTGATGCTATTAGGTGACCTATATGTTGTTTTTATAATATGTAGTGATGCTATTAGGTGACCTGTATGTTGTTTTTATAATATGTAGTGATGCTATTAGGTTATCTGTATGTTGTTTTTATAATATGTAGTGATGCTATTAGGTGACCTGTATGTTGTTTTTATAATATGTAGTGATGCTATTAGGTGACCTGTATGTTGTTTTTATAATATGTAGTGATGCTATTAGGTTATCTGTATGTTGTTTTTATAATATGTAGTGATGCTATTAGGTTATCTGTATGTTGTTTTTATAATATGTAGTGATGCTATTAGGTGACCTGTATGTTGTTTTTATAATATGTAGTGATGCTATTAGGTGACATGTATGTTGTTTTTATAATATGCTTTAATGCTATTAGGTGACCTGTATGTTGTTTTTATAATATGTAGTGATGCTATTAGGTGACGTGTATGTTGTTTTTATAATATGCTTTAATGCTATTAGGTGACCTGTATATTGTTTTTATAATATGTAGTGATGCTATTAGGTGACCTGTATGTTGTTTTTATAATATGTAGTGATGCTATTAGGTGACCTGTATGTTGTTTTTATAATATGTAGTGATGCTATTAGGTGACCTGTATATTGTTTTTATAATATGTAGTGATGCTATTAGGTGACCTGTATGTTGTTTTTATAATATGTAGTGATGCTATTAGGTTATCTGTATGTTGTTTTTATAATATGTAGTGATGCTATTAGGTTATCTGTATGTTGTTTTTATAATATGTAGTGATGCTATTAGGTGACCTGTATGTTGTTTTTATAATATGTAGTGATGCTATTAGGTGACATGTATGTTGTTTTTATAATATGCTTTAATGCTATTAGGTGACCTGTATGTTGTTTTTATAATATGTAGTGATGCTATTAGGTGACGTGTATGTTGTTTTTATAATATGCTTTAATGCTATTAGGTGACCTGTATATTGTTTTTATAATATGTAGTGATGCTATTAGGTGACCTGTATGTTGTTTTTATAATATGTAGTGATGCTATTAGGTGACCTGTATGTTGTTTTTATAATATGTAGTGATGCTATTAGGTGACCTGTATGTTGTTTTTATAATATGTAGTGATGCTATTAGGTGACCTGTATGTTGTTTTTATAATATGTAGTGATGCTATTAGGTTATCTGTATGTTGTTTTTATAATATGTAGTGATGCTATTAGGTGACCTGTATGTTGTTTTTATAATATGTAGTGATGCTATTAGGTGACCTGTATGTTGTTTTTATAATATGTAGTGATGCTATTAGGTGACGTGTATGTTGTTTTTATAATATGCTTTAATGCTATTAGGTGACCTGTATGTTGTTTTTATAATATGTAGTGATGCTATTAGGTGACCTGTATGTTGTTTTTATAATATGTAATGATGCTATTAGGTGACCTGTATGTTGTTTTTATAATATGTAGTGATGCTATTAGGTTATCTGTATGTTGTTTTTATAATACGTAGTGATGCTATTAGGTGACCTGTATGTTGTTTTTATATGTAGTGATGCTATTAGGTGACCTGTATGTTGTTTTTATAATATGTAGTGATGCTATCAGGTGACCTGTATGTTGTTTTTATAATATGTAGTGATGCTATCAGGTGACCTGTATGTTGTTTTTATAATATGTAGTGATGCTATTAGGTGACCTGTATGTTGTTTTTATAATATGTAGTGATGCTATCAGGTGACCTGTATGTTGTTTTTATAATATGTAGTGATGCTATCAGGTGACTTGTATGTTGTTTTTATAATATGTAGTGATGCTATCAGGTGACCTGTATGTTGTTTTTATAATATGCAGGGATGCTATCAGGTGACCTGTATGTTGTTTTTATAATATGTAGTGATGCTATTAGGTGACCTGTATGTTGTTTTTATAATATGTAGTGATGCTATTAGGTGACCTGTATGTTGTTTTTATAATATGTAGTGATGCTATTAGGTGACCTGTATGTTGTTTTTATAATATGTAGTGATGCTATTAGGTGACCTGTATGTTGTTTTTATAATATGTAATGATGCTATTAGGTGACCTGTATGTTGTTTTAATAATATGTAGTGATGCTATTAGGTGACCTTTATGTTGTTTTTATAATATGTAGTGATGCTATTAGCTGACATATATGTTGTTTTTATAATATGTCGTGATGCTATTAGGTGACCTGTATGTTGTTTTTATAATATGTAGTGATGCTATTAGGTGACTTGTATGTTGTTTTTATAATATGTAGTGATGCTATTAGGTGACATGTATGTTGTTGTTATAATATGTAGTGATGCTATTAGGTGACGTGTATGTTGTTTTTATAATATGTAGTAATGCTATTAGGTGACCTGTATGTTGTTTTTATAATATGTAGTGATGCTATTAGGTGACCAGTATGTTGTTTTTATTATATGTAGTGATGCTATTAGTGACCTGTATGTTGTTTTTATAATATGTAGTGATGCTATTAGGTGACCTGTATGTTGTTTTTATTATATGTAGTGATGCTATTAGATGACCTGTATGTTGTTTTTATCATATGTAGTGATGCTATTAGGTGACGTGTATGCAATTAATCTGTTTTGCTCTAAAACCATTGACTGTCTGTGAGTGCATTAAGGTTCCCTATATTTATTATTCCCTATCGGATGTAACTCCAGCAGTTACTATGGTGCCACTTTTGAATGGGAGGCTTTAAAATGTCTTCTTTGACTTCCATTCAGTGTTTGCTTATTCTGTACGGAAGTGCTAGAGTTTTTGTTCCGGCCCTCCTAATCTTTTTAACATTTTTACCCTATACACTGCTATGAATCCCCTGTCAGACCCACCACTACTATTAATAGCTTAACTGCCTACTCCTCTACTGCAATAACCCACTTGAAACCTCTATAGGATTTAGATGGTCACCATAAGAAACAGTAATTATCTGTCTCACAGATAAATATTCTATAGATATTGAAAGCCCATTATGGATTACCTATACCCCCCTTTTATTTTTTTCTTTTTTTTCAATCTTTTATTTATAATCCAAGACATTGTCCAAGAGCAATATAATCAACATAACATAATCAGAAAATTACAATAAGTTCATCCACATAATACTATATTCATTTATACTTATAGATATATTTATACTGATCAACATATTAATATACCATAGTCAATTTATTCTCGACAATGCTTGGGGTTTTTATTTTTCACACATCCCCCCTTGTTCCCCCTCCCCCCCCCCCGTGCGGAAGAGCAACACAGCTGCTGCATAGCAGAGGAATAAGAAAAAAAAAAAAAAAAAAAGGGGGGGGGGGATTAACTCTGTCACTTCCTTCCTCTCAGTTTCCTAATAGAACAATTTCTGTATTTCTGAAGGGAAAAATGATATGATCTATTTCTGCGACAGGGAATATTCTTAAAAAGGCTGCCCATTTGTCAAAGAACCTTTTAATGTTCTGTTCATTATTTATATCCGCACCTCTCTGTTCTAAGATACATTGCTTTTTCATGCAGTTTTTTATTTCAGGGATAGTTGGCATTCCATTTCTTACAAATTAGATATCTGGTAGCAAGAATGGTGGAGATTATTATTCTTTCATTATTTTGTCTGCCAAGATCTTTCTTGAGGCAAAGTATTATCTGATATAGTGTCAGAGAAATATGATCTATCTTTAATACCTTCTTTAGCCAGTATTCAACCTTAGTCCAGAGATTTTTAATCTTTGGACAATGCCAAAACATATGTATTAAATCAGCTGCCTGATGCGAACATTTAGGACATTTATTGAACCCCACATTAACACACTTGAAGCCTCTCTCTGGGGTAAAGTATGCCCCATGAAGGAGCTTGATATGGGCCTCTCTCCAGGTTGCAGATAATGTCACCTGGGCATTTTTGTTAATTGACAATTGAATGGTTTTTGACTCAATGTTATTCTGAGGGATTAGTGTATTCCAATAAGAAGCCAGTTTTGCCAAGACCGGTGCCCCTTTATTCGTACCCAGAAGATGATAACACGGCGCAATTGACATATGACCATTTTTTGTTAAAATAAGCCAGTCCTCCAATTTGCCTAGCCCCCATTCCCAGCCTGCTTTTTTAGCTAGGTCCTGAACAAAGTGTCTTAATTGTAGATATGCAAAAAAGTCTTTGTTGGACAGATCAAAATCCCTTTTTAATTCCTGAAATGTTTTAATACATTTCCTTTCTTTATCTATTATTTGATATACCTTTGTTAATCCAGAGGTATGCCATTTTCTGAAAACCTCAGAATGCAGACCAGCTTGGAAGGTAGGGTTACCTAGTATAGGCAAAAGACAAGAAGCACTGTTGTTAATTGAAAGAAGAGTTACTATTTTGTGCCACGCTTTAAGTGGGTTAAGAATTGTTTTAAATCTTTTGATTCCTGCTGGAATTTCTTTGGGTACTAAATGTAGTAGCGCAGATAAAGAATACGGATAGCAGACACTGGTCTCAAGATATTTGTTCAAGACATAGTTATTAGATGAGATCCAATCTGCTACAACTCGAGCAAGAAAAGAAAGATTATACAGCCTTAAATCCGGTAAGGCAAGACCTCCATTTTCTTTTGGTACCGAGAGTTTCATATGAGAAATCTTTGACCTCTTATTCTGCCATAGAAACTGAGTAAGTGAGGTGTTAATTGCACGTATATCCTTTCCTAGGAGATTTATTGGTGTGTTTTGAAGTATATATAATAGTTTTGGCAAGAGAGCCATTTTAAAAAGAGCAATCCTTCCAGAGAGCGATAATGGAAGATTTTGCCAAATCAAAAGCTTTTCCTTAATCATTTTCACTACTGGGGGGACGCTCAGAGTATAAAGATCTGCACTCCTTGTTGGAATATGAATCCCTAGATATTTAAAGGAATCTGTTACTTGATGAAAAGGGGTTTTTAATATAGAGGTATTGTTTTTTCTAAGCCATAGTATCTCTGACCTTGCCGTATTCACTTTATATCCAGAGAATGAACCGAATTGTTCCAATATCTGAAAAAGTTTTGGTAAGTTCAATTTGGTATTGGCCAGATAAAGCAGCAAGTCATCTGCATATAAGCCATTTTTTATTTCAAAGTTACGAACCCAGTAAAATAGGAGGGGAGATGTTGTTATTCACTATTAATCTTGTAGACGGTTGTTTATATAAATTCTCAATAAATTCAAGAAAATTACCTCCAATGCCAAATTGCCTTAGAGATGTTTTGATATGTTCGTAAAATATTGAATCAAAGGCTTTTTCAGCATCTAAGGAAATAATGGCAAGATCAGGTATGTCCTCTCCCCCACTATTTGAGCTACACAGAACCTCAAAGTATTCTGTCACTAACAGAGCTTCTCTAATTTTTGCAGCCAAGTTACGGTTATTTAAAAAACCTGATTGGTCAGTTTGAATGATTTCTGAAAGGATCCCATGGAGTCTAGATGCTAGGATTGCAGTAAGAATTTTATAATCGGAATATAGCAGGCAATTGGTCTGTAAGATTCCTTGCACTCAGGGTCTTTTCCACCTTTTAATATCAGAGTTGTATAAGAATTAGAGAATAAAGGAGGAATCAATTTACCATTGATAAAAAAACTATTAAAAAGCGTACAAAGATGTGGGGTAGCTTCGCTAATCAGAATCTTATAAAATTCACTAGGAAGACCATCTGGGCCTGCTGCCTTATTTGGAGAAAGCTTAGATATTATTTTCTCTATTTCTTCTATGGAGATAGGAGCGTTAAGGCTGTTAGCCATTTCTGATGTGATATCCCTCCGGTAATCAACAGATTTCTGTGTGTCACTTGTTTTGAGTGAATATAGTTCCTGATAATATTCATGGAATGCATCTAGAATATCATCAGCTTTTGAAAGCTGTAACCCTTTATTGTGCAATTTATCTATGATTGGTTGTTTTTTTCTCATTTCTAATTAATTTGGCCAACATCTTGCCCGATTTATTGCCGTTATCAAAAAACTAGCAGGTACACTCTGCATTTTTCCGGCCCAGCGTACCTGGTTTTCGATCCGTCACCCTGGAGGTGGCGGATCCCATAGGAATAAATGGGAGTCTGACCATAGTGAAAGTACAAGTTCGCTGCTGCCAGACATCCCATTGATTCCTATGGGAGATGTCTGCACCTAACACCCTAACATGTACCCTGAGTCTAAACACCCCTAATCTGCCCCCCTACAAAACTAAATAAAGTTATTACCCCCTAAACCGCCGCTCCCGGAACCCACCGCAAGCTACTCAATACATATTAACCCCTAAACCACTGCTCCCTGACCCCGCTGCAACTATAATATATGTATTAACCCCTAAACCGCCACTCCCAGACCCCGACGCCACCTACATGATACCTATTAACCCTAATCCTGTCCCCCTATACCGCCGCCCTCTATAATAAAGTTATTAACCCCTATCCTGCTGATCCCGCACCTCGCCGCAACTAAATAAATAGTTTAACCCCTAAACCGCCGCTCCAGGACCCCGCCGCAACCTATATTAAACTTATTAACCCCTAATCTGCCCCCCCTACACCTATAATACATTTATTAACCCCTATCCTGCCCCCCTACACCGCCGCCACTGTAATAAAATTGTTAACCTCTAAACCTAAGTTTAACACTAACCCTAAAACCCCCCCTAACTTAAATATTAATTAAATAAATCTAAATAATATTTCTCTTATTAACTATCGGCTGGATTTAGAGTTTGGCGTTAGCCGTCAAAACCAGCGTTAGAGGCTCCTAACGCTGGTTTTGGGCTACTGCTGGTATTTAGAGTCAGTCAGGAAAGGGTCTAACGCTCACTTTGCAGCTGCGACTTTTCCATACCGCAGATCCCCTTACGTCAATTGCGTATCCTATCTTTTCAATGGGATCTTTCTAACGCCGGTATTTAGAGTCGGATCATAAAGCTCTTAACTACTGTGCTCTAAAGTACACTAACACCCATAAACTACCTATGTACCCCTAAACCGAGGCCCCCCCCACATCGCCACCACTCTATTGCAATTTTTTAACCCCTAATCTGCCGACGCACACAGCTGCCACCTACGTTATCCCTATGTACCCCTAATCTGCTGCCCCTTATACCGCCGAAACCTACATAATATTTATTAACCCCTAATCTGCCGCCCCCGCTATCGCTGACACCTGCATATTTTTTTAACCCCTAATCTGCTGCTCCGTACACCACAGCAACCTACATTATACCTATGTACCCCTAATCTGCTGCCCCTAACACAGCCAACCCCTATATTATATTTATTAACCCCTAATCTGCCGCCCCAACGTCGCCTCCACCTACCTACAATAATTAACCCCTAATCTGCCGACTGGACCACACCGCTACTATAATAAATGTATTAACCCCTAAAGCTAAGTCTAACCCTAACACTAACACCCCCCTAAATTAAATATAATTTAAATCTAACAAAATAAATTAACTCTTATTAAATAAATTATTCCTATTTAAAGCTAAATACTTACCTGTAAAATAAACCCTAATATAACTACAATATAAATTATATTTATATTATAGCTATTTTAGGATTTATATTTATTTTACAGGTAACTTTGTATTTATTTTAACCAGGTACAATAGCTAAAATAGTTAAAATAATTACAAAATTACTTGTAAAATAAATCCTAACCTAAGTTACAATTAAATCTAACACTACACTATCAATAAATAAATAAAATAAAATAACTACAATTGTCTACAATTAAACCTAACACTACACTATCAATAACTTAATTAAATACAATACCTACAAATAAATACAATTAAATAAACTAACTAAAGTACAAAAAATAAAAAAGAACTAAGTTACAAAAAATAAAAAAATAATTTACAAACATTATAAAAATATTACAACAATTTTAAACTAATTACACCTACTCTAAGCCCCCTAATAAAAAAACAAAGACCCCCAAAATAAAAAAATGCCCTATCCTATTCTAAAATTAAAATAGAAAAGCTCTTTTACCTTACCAGCCCTGAAAAGGGCCCTTTGCGGGGCATGCCCCAAAGAATTCAGCTCTTTTGCCTGTAAAAAAAAAAACATACAATAACCCCCCCCAACATTACAACCCACCACCCACATACCCCTAATCTAACCCAAACCCCCCTTAAATAAACCTAACATTAAGCCCCTGAAGATCACCCTACCTTGTTGGGGGGCTGAAGATGTCCATGATCCTACTGAAGTCTTCATCCAAGCAGGAGCTGAAGAGGTCCATGATCGGGCTGAAGTCTTCTATCAAGCTGCATCTTCAATCTTCTTTCTTCCGGATCCATGGTCATCCCGCCGACGCGGAACATCTATCTTCACCGACGACTTCCCGACGAATGACAGTTTCTTTAAGGGACGTCATCCAAGATCCGATCCAAGGGACGTCATCCAAGATGGGGTCCCTCGAATTCCGATTGGCTGATAGGATTCTACAGGGAGTGCAGAATTATTAGGCAAATGAGTATTTTGACCACATCATCCTCTTTATGCATGTTGTCTTACTCCAAGCTGTATAGGCTCGAAAGCCTACTACCAATTAAGCATATTAGGTGATGTGCATCTCTGTAATGAGAAGGGGTGTGGTCTAATGACATGCAACACCCTATATCAGGTGTGCATAATTATTAGGCAACTTCCTTTCCTTTGGCAAAATGGGTCAAAAGAAGGACTTGACAGGCTCAGAAAAGTCAAAAATAGTGAGATATCTTGCAGAGGGATGCAGCACTCTTAAAATTGCAAAGCTTCTGAAGCGTGATCATCGAACAATCAAGCGTTTCATTCAAAATAGTCAACATGGTCGCAAGAAGCGTGTGGAAAAACCAAGGCGCAAAATAACTGCCCATGAACTGAGAAAAGTCAAGCGTGCAGCTGCCAAGATGCCACTTGCCACCAGTTTGGCCATATTTCAGAGCTGCAACATCACTGGAGTGCCCAAAAGCACAAGGTGTGCAATACTTAGAGACATGGCCAAGGTAAGAAAGGCTGAAAGATGACCACCACTGAACAAGACACACAAGCTGAAACGTCAAGACTGGGCCAAGAAATATCTCAAGACTGATTTTTCTAAGGTTTTATGGACTGATGAAATGAGAGTGAGTCTTGATGGGCCAGATGGATGGGCCCATGGCTTGATTGGTAAAGGGCAGAGAGCTCCAGTCCGACTCAGACGCCAGCAAGGTGGAGTACTGGTTTGGGTTGGTATCATCAAAGATGAGCTTGTGGGGCCTTTTCGGGTTGAGGATGGAGTCAAGCTCAACTCCCAGTACTACTGCCAGTTTCTGGAAGACACCTTCTTCAAGCAGTGGTACAGGAAGAAGTCTGCATCCTTCAAGAAAAACATGATTTTCATGCAGGACAATGCTCCATCACACGCGTCCAAGTACTCCACAGCGTGGCTGGCAAGAAAGGGTATAAAAGAAGAAAATCTAATGACATGGCCTCCTTGTTCACCTGATCCGAACCCCATTGAGAACCTGTGGTCCCTCATCAAATGTGAGATTTACAAACTGGGAAAACAGTACACCTCTCTGAACAGTGTCTGGGAGGCTGTGGTTGCTGCTGCACGCAATGTTGATGGTGAACAGATCAAAACACTGACAAAATCCATGGATGGCAGGCTTTTGAGTGTCCTTGCAAAGAAAGGTGGCTATATTGGTCACTGATTTGTTTTTGTTTTGTTTTTGAATGTCAGAAATGTATATTTGTGAATGTTGAGATGTTATATTGGTTTCACTGGTAAAAATAAATAATTGAAATGGGTATATATTTGTTTTTTGTTAAGTTGCCTAATAATTATGCACAGTAATAGTCACCTGCACACACAGATATCCCCCTAAAATAGCTATAACTAAAAACAAACTAAAAACTACTTCCAAAACTATCCAGCTTTGATATTAATGAGTTTTTTTGGGTTCATTGAGAACATGGTTGTTGTTCAATAATAAAATTAATCCTCAAAAATACAACTTGCCTAATAATTCTGCACTCCCTGTATCAGCCAATCGGAATTAAGGTAGGAAAATTCTGATTGGCTGATGGAATCAGCCAATCATATTCAAGTTCAATCCGATTGGCTGATCCGATCAGCCAATCAGATTGAGCTTGCATTCTATTGGCTGATCGGAACAGCCAATCGGATTGAACTTGAATCTGATTGGCTGATTCCATCAGCCAATCAGAATTTTCCTACCTTAATTCCAATTGGCTGACAGAATCCTATCAGCCAATCGGAATTCGAGGGACGCCATCTTGGATGACGTACCTTAAAGGAACCGTCATTCGTCGGGAAGTCGTCGGTGAAGATGGATGTTCCGTGTCGGCGGGATGACCATAGATCCGAAAGAAAGAAGATTGAAGATGCCGCTTGATAGAAGACTTCAGCCCGATCATGGACCTCTTCAGCTCCCGCTTGGATGAAGACTTCAATTGGATCATGGACATCTTCAACCCCCCGTTTGGGCTTGGATGAAGACTTTGGAGGCTCCTCAGGACCGATCAGTGAACCCGGTGTGGTGAAGACAAGGTAGGGAGATCTTCAAGGGCTTAGTGTTAGGTTTATTTAAGGAGGGTTTGGGTTAGATTAGGGGTGTGTGGGTGGTGGGTTGTAATGTTGGGGGGGTATTGTATGTTTTTTTTGTTACAGGCAAAATAGCTGAATTCTTTGGGGCATGCCCCGCAAAGGGCCCTTTTCAGGGCTTGTAAGGTAAAAGAGCTTTTTCTATTTTAATTTTAGAAATGGGTAGGGCATTTTTTTATTTTGGGGGTCTTTGTTATTTTATTAGGGGGCTTAGAGTAGGTGTAATTATTTTAAAATTGTTGTAATATTTTTCTAATGTTTGTATTATTATTATTATTTTATTTTTTGTAACTTAGTTCTTTTTTATTTTTTGTATTTTAGTTAGTTTATTTCATTGTATTTATTTGTAGGTATTGTATTTAAATAATTTATTGATAGTGTAGTGTTAGGCTTAATTGTAGATAATTGTAGGTATTTTATTTAATTAATTTATTGATAGTGTAGTGTTAGGTTTAATTGTAACTTAGGTTAGGATTTTTAATCTTTGGACAATGCCAAAACATATGTATTAAATCAGCTGCCTGATGCGAACATTTAGGACATTTATTGAACCCCACATTAACACACTTTAAACCTCTCTCGGGGGTAAAGTATGCCCCATGAAGGAGCGTGACATGGGCCTCTCTCCAGGTTGCAGATAATGTCACCTGGGCATTTTTTTTAATTGACAATTGAATGGTTTTTGACTCAATGTTATTCTGAGGGATTTGTGTATTCCAATAAGAAGCCAGTTTTGCCAAGACCGGTGCCCCTTTATTCGTACCCAGAAGATGATAACACGGCGCAATTGACATATGACCATTTTTTGTTAAAATAAGCCAGTCCTCCAATTTGCCTAGCCCCCATTCCCAGCCTGCTTTTTTAACTAGGTCCTGAACAAAGTGTCTTAATTGTAGATATGCAAAAAAGTCTTTGTTGGACGGATCAAAATCCCTTTTTAATTCCTGAAATGTTTTAATACATTTCCTTTCTTTATCTATTATTTGATATACCTTTGTTAATCCAGAGGTATGCAATTTTCTGAAAACCTCAGAATGCAGACCAGCTTGGAAGGTAGGGTTACCTAGTATAGGCAAAAGACAAGAAGCACTGTTGTTAATTGAAAGAAGAGTTACTATTTTGTGCCACGCTTTAAGTGGGTTAAGAATTGTTTTAAATATTTTGATTCCTGCTGGAATTTCTTTGGGTACTAAATGTAGTAGCGCAGATAAAGAATACGGATAGCAGACACTGGTCTCAAGATAGTTGTTCAAGACATAGTTATTAGATGAGATCCAATCTGCTACAACTCGAGCAAGAAAAGAAAGATTATACAGCCTTAAATCTGGTATGGCAAGACCTCCATTTTGTTTTTGGTACCGAGAGTTTCATAAGAGAAATCTTTGACCTCTTATTCTGCCATAGAAACTGAGTAAGTGAGGTGTTAATTGCACGTATATCCTTTCCTAGGAGATTTATTGGTGTGTTTTGAAGTATATATAATAGTTTTGGCAAGAGAGCCATTTTAAAAAGAGCAATCCTTCCAGAGAGCGATAATGGAAGATTTTGCCAAATCAAAAGCTTTTCCTTAATCATTTTCACTACTGGGGGGACATTCAGAGTAAAAAGATCTGCACTCCTTGTTGGAATATGAATCCCTAGATATTTAAAGGAATCTGTTACTTGATGAAAAGGGGTTTTTAATATAGAGGTATTGTTTTTTCTAAGCCATAGTATCTCTGACTTTGCCGTATTCACTTTATATCCAGAGAATGAACCGAATTGTTCCAATATCTGAAAAAGTTTTGGTAAGTTCAATTTGGTATTGGCCAGATAAAGCAGCAAGTCATCTGCATATAAGCCATTTTTTATTTCAAAGTTACGAACCCAGTAAAATAGGAGGGGAGATGTTGTTATTCACTATTAATTTTGTAGACGGTTGTTTATATCAATTCTCAATAAATTCAAGAAAATTACCTCCAATGCCAAATTGCCTTAGAGATGTTTTGATATGTTCGTAAAATATTGAATCAAAGGCTTTTTCAGCATCTAAGGAAATAATGGCAAGATCAGGTATGTCCTCTCCCCCACTATTTGAGCTACACAGAACCTCAAAGTATTCTGTCACTAACAGAGCTTCTCTAATTTTTGCAGCCAAGTTACGGTTATTTAAAAAACCTGATTGGTCAGTTTGAATGATTTCTGAAAGGATCCCATGGAGTCTAGATGCTAGGATTGCAGTAAGAATTTTATAATCGGAATATAGCAGGCAATTGGTCTGTAAGATTCCTTGCACTCAGGGTCTTTTCCACCTTTTAATATCAGAGTTGTATAAGAATTAGAGAATAAAGGAGGAATCAATTTACCATTGATAAAAAAACTATTAAAAAGCGTACAAAGATGTGGGGTAGCTTCGCTAATCAGAATCTTATAAAATTCACTAGGAAGACCATCTGGGCCTGCTGCCTTATTTGGAGAAAGCTTAGATATTATTTTCTCTATTTCTTCTATGGAGATAGGAGCGTTAAGGCTGTTAGCCATTTCTGATGTAACTGTAGGATACGTGATATCCCTCCGGTAATCAACAGATTTCTGTGTGTCACTTGTTTTGAGTGAATATAGTTCCTGATAATATTCATGGAATGCATCTAGAATATCATCAGCTTTTGAAAGCTGTAACCCTTTATTGTGCAATTTATCTATGATCAGTTGTTTTTTCTCATTTCTAATTAATTTGGCCAACATCTTGCCCGATTTATTGCCGTACCTGTATAACTTAGCCTGCATTTTTAACTCTCTTTGTGTATCTTGGAATAATACAAAGGTATCCCTTTTGTTTTTTGCTTTGACATATTTTAGAGGAGTTTTATCAAGCAGATATTGGGGGGTAGTTATCAAGCCGTCAACCTCAAATACGCTGGAATTCAGCAGCGTATTTGTGGCGAGGCTGATTCGCCTTAGTTGTCAAAGGCTAGAGACTGGCAAAAGTAGAATTTTGTGACGTAAGCTTCGATCCGCCGGACTCAGTCCAACACAGATCGATTCTTACGTCACTCCAGATGTTCCGCAAACAAGTTTGGCACAATCTGACTACTTTTGCTAGTTATCAAAAAACTAGCAGGTACGCTCAGCATTTTTCCGGCCCAGCGTACCTGGTTTTCAATCCGCCGCCCTGGAGGTGGCGGATCCCATAGGAATCAATGGGAGTCTGACCATAGCGAAAGTACAAGTTCGCTGCTGCCAGACATCCCATTGATTCCTATGGGAGATGTCTGCACCTAACACCCTAACATGTACCCCGCGTCTAAACACCCCTAATCTGCCCCCCTACACCGCCAAAACTAAATAAAGTTATTACCCCCTATACCGCCGCTCCCGGAGCCCACCGCAAGCTGCTCTATACATATTAACCCCTAAACCGCCGCTCCCTGACCCCGCCGCAACTATAATATATGTATTAACCCCTAAACTGCCACTCCCAGACACCGCCGCCACCTACATGATACCTATTAACCCTAATCCTGCCCCCCCTATACCGCCGCCCTCTATAATAAAGTTATTAACCCCTATCCTGCTGATCCCGCACCTCGCCGCAACTAAATAAATAGTTTAACCCCTAAACCGCCGCTCCAGGACCCCGCCACAACCTATATTAAACTCATTAACCCCTAATATGCCCCCCTACACCTATAATACATTTATTAACCCCTATCCTGCCCCCACTACACCGCCGCCACTGTAATAAAATTATTAACCCCTAAACCTAAGTCTAACACTAACCCTAAAACCCCCCTAACTTAAATATTAATTAAATAAATCTAAATAATATTTCTCTTATTAACTAAGTTAATCCTATTTAAAACTAAATACTTACCTTTAAAATATACCCTAATATAGCTACAATATAAATAATAATTATATTGTAGATTTCTTAGGATTTATTTTTATTTTACAGGCATCTTTCAATTTATTTTAACTAGGTACAATAGCTATTAAATAGTTATTAACTATTTAATAGCTTACCTAGCTAAAAAGAGAAATTTACCTGTAAAATAAAAACTAACCTAAGTTACAATTACACCTAACACTACACTATACTTTAATAAATTAATCCTATTTAAAACCAAATACTTACCTGTAAAATAAACCCTAAGATAGCTACAATGTAATTAATAATTACAATGTAATTAACACTACACTATCATTAAATTAATTAAATAAATGAACTACACATAACTACAATTAAATACAATTACATAAACTAACTAAAGTACAAAAAATAAAAAAGCTAAGTTACAAAAAATAAAAAAATAAGTTACAAACATTAAAAAAATATTACAACAATTTTAAGCTAATTACACCTAATCTAAGCCCCCTAATAAAATAACAAAGCCCCCCAAAATAAAAAAATGCCCTACCCTATTCTAAATTAAAAAAGTTCAAAGCTCTTTTACCTTACCAGCCCTTAAAATGGCCTTTTGCGGGGCATGCCCCAAAGAAAACTGATCTTTTGCCTGTAAAAGAAAAATACAACCCCCCCCCCACATTAAAACCCACCACCCACATACCCCTAATCTAACCCAAACCCCCCTTAAATAAACCTAACACTTCCCCCCTGAAGATCATCCTACCTTGAGTTATCTTCAGCCAGCCGACCCACCGATGGAACCGAAGAGGAGATCCGGAGCGGCAGAAGTGATCCTCCAAGGGGCGCTGAAGAAGTCTTCCATCCGATGAAGTGATCCTCCAGGCTGCGCAGAAGAAGTCTTCCATCTGGGCGATGTCATCTTCCAAGCGGGGTCTTCAATCTTCTTTCTTCAGGATCCATCTTCATCCCGCTGACGCGGAACATCCTTCTTTCCCGACGGACTACCGACGAATGAAGGCTCCTTTAAGGGACGTCATCCAAGATGGCGTCCCTTCAATTCCGATTGGCTGATAGGATTCTATCAGCCAATCGGAATTAAGGTAGGAAAAGTCTGATTGGCTGACTGAACCCCTGTATTTTTCTTTTACAGGCAAAAGAGCAGTTTTCTTTGGGGCATGCCCCGCAAAAGGCCCTTTTAAGGGCTGGTAAGGTAAAAGAGCTTTGAACTTTTTTAATTTAGAATAGGGTAGGGCATTTTTTTATTTTGGGGGGCTTTGTTATTTTATTAGGGGGCTTAGATTAGGTGTAATTAGCTTAAAATTGTTGTAATATTTTTTTAATGTTTGTAACTTATTTTTTTTATTTTTTGTAACTTAGCTTTTTTTATTTTTTGTACTTTAGTTAGTTTATGTAATTGTATTTAATTGTAGTTATTTGTAATTTAATTAATTAATTTAATGATAGTGTAGTGTTAGTTTTAATTGTAACTTAGGTTAGGATTTATTTTACTGGTAATTTTGTATTTCTTTTAGCTAGGTAGTTATTAAATAGTTAATAACTATTTAATAACTATTCTAACTAGCTAAAATAAATACAAAGTTACCTGTAAAATAAATATAAATCCTAAGATAGCTACAATGTAATTGTTAATTACATTGTAGCTATCTTAGGGTTTATTTTACAGGTAAGTATTTAGTTTTAAATAGGATTAATTTATTAAAGTATAGTGTAGTGTTAGGTGTAATTGTAACTTAGGTTAGTTTTTATTTTACAGGTACATTTCTCTTTATTTTAGCTAGGTAGCTATTAAATAGTTAATAACTATTTAATAGCTATTGTACCTAGTTAAAATAAATTGAAAGTTACCTGTGAAATAAAAATAAATCCTAAGATAGCTACAATATAATTATTATTTACATTGTAGCTATATTAGGGTTTATTTTAAAGGTAAGTATTTAGTTTTAAATAGGATTAATTTAGTTAATAATATAAATATTATTTAGATTTATTTAATTAATATTTAAGTTAGGTGGGTTTTAGGGTTAGTGTTAGACTTAGGTTTAGGGGTTAATAATTTTATTACAGTGGTGGCGGTGTAGTGGGGGGCGGATAGGGGTTAATAAATGTATTATAGGTGGCGACGGTGTAGGGGGGGCAGATTAGGAGTTAATAAGTTTAATATAGGTTGCGGCGGGGTTATAGAAGGCGATGGTATAGGGGGGGCAGGATATAGGGGTTACTAGGTATAATGTAGGTGGCGGCGGTGTCAGGGAGCGGCAGTTTAGGGGTTAATACATTTATAAGAGTTGCAATAAAGCTGTCAAAAAGCCGAAGAGCAGCGAGATCGGATGAGTGATAACTCTCACAGTCTGCTGCTCATCGCCCCATACTTGGTGCGCGCGGCTTTTTGACAGCTTTTTTGATAACTTAGGCGAAATTTTGCAGGTCCGCGGCGGGGAAGGTAGGCGAGCTTAGGTGGGCGTATTGGACCGGCAAAGGCAGGTAAAATAGATACGTTGATAACTAGGCCTCATTGATTGTAAGTATTAGACAAACATTGACATGACTCTCTTTCTCTAGACCTGATTTTCTTATGTAGGGCAGTACTATATGAGATTATCTCCCCTCTCATTACTGCTTTCGCAGTGTCCCAGAATATTCCAGGGGAGCTTAAATAATCTTTATTAAAATGTACATATTCCTTATACTTGTTTACAAGCCAGTTCTTGAATTTTACCTCAGACATCAAATAATAGGGGAAAAAAAAAACGTGATGATGTAAAATGCAGATGTGAAAGCTGGAACTCAAGAACAATCGGTGCATGATCTGAAAGAAGAATTGACATTATGTCTGATTTTACCCCTCTCGTTAACATACGTTCATCAATTAAAATAAGTCAATTCTAGAAAGTGTCTTATGCGCCTTAGAGAGACAAGTAAAATTCTGGATGGAAGGATTCTGATATCTCTAAATATCTCGTAACGCTAAATTCTGCATACTTTTTTTAAACATCTTACATTCTAGATTGTCTTTTTTTGTTTCAATTGTTTGACGTCATGTCTTAACCTGTCAATTGGGCACTGTGGTGCCATATTGTAATCTCCGCCCATAATTAGGCAACCTTCTGTGTAAGATAAAAGTTTAGTCTGCAGAGTGATCCAATATGTTGGATCAAATACATTGGGGCCATATGTGTTGCACAATGTATACATCTTCTGAGCGATCTTTATTTTCAATAAAACATATCTCCCTCCCGAATCGGCTTCAAAATGTACAACTTCTGTGTTAATTTTTTTCCCTATTAGTATTGCTACCCCCCTCTTTCTCTTGACACTAGGTGCAAAATATACTTCCTTTACCCATGCTGTTTTAAGGATTCTTCTGCAGATAAGTGGGTTTCTTGAATGAAACCTATGTCAGTCTGAATTTTTCGGAGCTGAGTGAGGATCGCCTTCCTCTTTATAGGGGTAGATATACCACCTACATTCCATGACACTATTTTACATTTATAATTTCCCATGGTCATTTATGAGTTAGGGGGTAGAGGGGGAGAAAGGGACAAAAAACAACACAAAAATAAAAGAATAAAGGGGGGGGGAGGAATTTTCCTTTTCCTTCCACCTCTTATATAAATATAATAGTAAGTCCTTTCCGCACAGGGGGGGGGGGGGTTGGAGCATGAGACTCACATCTAAAAGAGACACGATCTTCCCCAAAAGCAAAAACCTGCATGTTATACCAAATCGAAGTATTCAGCCATGCTGTCATTGGACCAAGGAGTCTAGTGTATTATAGAAGCTCTCAGCCAAATGAGCTTCTTCAAAAAAATGAGTAACCTCTCTAACTTTGACCTTTAATTTATAGGGATATATTATGGTTGCCTGATATCCTTTTTGTATTAACTTAGAACAGACAGGGGCGAGCTCCCTTCTCCTTGCTGCGGTGTCAGCAGAGAAATCCTGAAACATAAGAATTGTAGCGTCTCCAGCCTTAACAGGCTGTTGTTTACGATAGTGCTGGAATAAAGTAAGTTTATCTTGAAAATGTAATAGTCTAGCTATAACAGGTCTGGGCCTAGTTCTGCCTTTATTATCTGCACAAGGTGGACCTAGTCTGTGCGCTCTCTCCACTGGGATGGGATAAAAGGTGGATGGCATCTTTAAAATTGCAGGCAAAGTTTCTGATATAAAATTAACAAGGTTGTCATATTGCTGTTTTTCCGGAAGACCTACAATTCTTACATTGTTTCTTCTAGAGTGGTTTTCTAGGTCCTCTAATCTATTTTGAATTTTGAGTAAATTAGTATTTACAACTTCAAGGTTAGAACCATGTGCTATTGTTAGGTCTTCCAAGCCCGAAATTCTTTGTTTGGCTTCTTGCAGATTATTAGAAAATTGACGAACCTCCTGTGTCAAGGAGAGAAAATCTTGTTTGATTTCAGCTCTAAGAGCCTCAAATTTAGGAGAGAGCGCATTGGATATACTAGCAACCAGACTGTGGATATTGGTTGCTTCTTGTGCCGCTGATATGTTTAACAGAGATGGTTGTGCATCCGTGGCGGCCTCTTGGTTACCCTTCAGTTTCCTGTCCCTCTGTCTCGCTGTCATGGCTGGAGAGGGATTCCTGGGTGAAGTGTGAAGGAATTTATCCATGTGCCAGAAGAGAAAAAAATAAAATAAACCAAGGTTGTTACTACGTGAAAGTTAGTGCATTATAAAGTTAAGTTTCGAGAGGGCGAGGCATTCTCGAATAAACAAGTGAGGTTAGGAATGTGCACAGTGATGGTCGAGTGAAGGAAGGGGGGAAAAAAAAAAGGGGGAGGGGGAAAGGGAAGGGGGTGAAGTGAGAGTTAAACCAGTGCTACTTTAGTATGTGCATAAATCCAACCATGGACCAAGGGATGTTATAAATAAGAGGGAGCGTCAGGTTAATTTTACCAGCGGTATTAGTAATGTATCCCTTTAGGAATCACCCAATCTCCTGGGATAAGATACATAGAGCATAATACCAATAAAAATATCCTAGTTAAGTTATGTTCAGCAGGGTTTTAATATTATTCCAGTAAATAGAAGCAATATATCTTGCAGACAAACAGATATATACACACTAGCCTGTCTATACCCTATTTCATCAGGTCTCTTTTGTATATTATACTTTAATTTTTAAGGAGGATAAGAGATCTATTCTTAGAAAAAGATTGTTAGGTAATATAGCTGAGAGTACTTATATTATTAACTGAGACTATACCTTTATCTAAGCTTGATTTACATTCATATTTTATCTTCTTTTTGCCTATCTCGCTGTGTAACCTTACTCTCAAGCCAGAAATGGAGGATAATATATTCCCAGTGAGGGTTAGAGCAAGCTCCTTCGTTAACAAGTTATTAACTCCTCTTGTAAAAAATAGCCTTTTGTTCCTTCCCCTAAACCGATTTCTGACTTCTCCCCACCCCTCCTTCTAGTTTCCTATGAAAAGTTTTTAGAAAGCTGCTATCTAGTAATGCATTTTCAAATTATAGGAAAAACCAATTTTTAAAGAGAAGGTGCAATGTCTTATTACATATTAAACACAGCTTATATTTTCCTAAACATTAACCTCCTTGCAATAATATACAAGACAGTTTTATATAACACAGTTTTTGTTAATAAGTATTCTGGTTCAATGTCCCAAATAAATCATGAACAAAGGGGGTTTATATGAGGACCAGTGAAGCATCAAGGATTATTGTCATTGTGTAAGAAAATGCAGTTAGCTAGGCAATACTAACTCTCAAGTACCTGTGTATGCTTAGTAAAGTTCAGTCAACTCCTTTATATTTGCATCTCGCCACCTTACCTGGATTTCTTCATGACAGCGTTCAGCTGACAGGAAGGTGGTTGGGAATGTCCTTTAAATAAATTATCGCCAGACACATGCAGACACAGCATCAGAGGGTAGTAACATGTAGCCTTCCACTACAGCCCTCAATCAGCGCCTAGTGCAATACCTCAATACCCAAGACAGGCAGCCAGCTCCAGCCAACAGCCTCAGACAGGGCGAGAAGGAGAAAACCAGCTCCCAGTAAGACCGCCTCCCACTTCAATAGCTTGATCACAGCACCTCGGTCAGCCGGCTCAGAAGCACTAGGAGCAACACACAGCAATAATTTGGAGGCGACTCCTAAGGCCAAGAACAGACAGCCCCAGACTCCCGCGCAGAATCAGTGGGGGAGGGGGGTCAACAGCCAGCACCCGATTCAGCGCCAGGTAGGTCCACCTTAGTTGTTGATCACTCCCGGCTTGTCACAGCGGTTCCGTTGCCGTACTCTAAATCAGCCGGTCCAGGGACGTCAGAAACAGCGGGGTAGAGTACCTCTGCGGTAAGCTCCCAGGGTGGTCATAGGTGATCTCCACCTCTAACGCAGCATCAGTGTGGGAGGGTGAGGTATGTGGAGAGTCCGCCGGTAGCTTGTAAGTGCCCAGGGAAAGTTAGAAGCACTTTGTCAATGAGGCAATAAAAAGGTGTAAAGAGGTAGCCTCAACCTCCCACGCAGCACCGGTGGGGGAGGGAGGGAACCGATTCCCCTTCACAGATTCCTCTTTGGATCTAAGTCGAGAGCTTCAATAGGTATAAAGAAGAAGGCACCAAAGTACAAGTTTTTTTTTTTTTGCAAGCTGACTAACAATGTCAGCACAGTGGGATGACTGACCACTGTCTGGTTCCAGAAGCGATAGTATAAGCTATCCAAGTAGCTACCCAGGTCTCTGGAAAAAAAAGATACAAACAAAGTGCAGTAAGGGCGCTATAAGCTAAAGATACCATGAAAATAATGAAATGTGTATTTCAATATTGTTATACTAAAACTTTAAAATATTCTGTGCATTCAGTGTAGATAATTGATGATAATAAATATTAAGATGTTTTGTGCAATCAGTGTGAAATATTAAAAACTCAAATGGTTAGAATTTTTTTTTTTAAAACAGATTTCTAAAAGTACACAAACATATTAGTTTGCTTGGCTCCAAACAGCCTAGATTTAGAGTTTGGCAGTAGCCGTGAAAACCAGCGTTAGAGGCTCCTAACGCTGGTTTTAGGCTACCGCCGGTATTTGGAGCCAGTCAGGAAAGGGTCTAACGCTCACTTTTCAGCCGCAACTTTTCCATACCGCAGATCCCCTTACGTCAATTGCGTATCCTATCTTTTCAATGGGATCTTTCTAACTCCGGTATTTAGAGTCGTGTCTGAAGTGAGCGTTAGAAATCTAACGACAAAACTCCAGCCGCAGAAAAAAGTCAGTAGTTAAGAGCTTTCTGGGCTAACGCCGGTTTATAAAGCTCTTAACTACTGTGCTCTAAAGTACACTAACACCCATAAACTACCTATGTACCCCTAAACCGAGGTCCCCCCACATCGCCGCCACTCGATTACATTTTTTTAACCCCTAATCTGCCGACCGCCACCTAGGTTATCCTTATGTACCCCTAATCTGCTGCCCCTAACACCGCCGACCCCTGTATTACATTTATTAACCCCTAACCTGCCGCCCACAACGTCGCCGCCAGCTACCTACAATAATTAACCCCTAATCTGCCGACCGCAAAGGGCCGCTACTTACGTTATCCTTATGTACCCCTAATCTGCTGCCCCTAACACGGCCGACCCCTATATTATATTTATTAACCCCAAATCTGCCCCCCACAACGTCGCCTCCACCTGCCTACACTTATTAACCCCTAATCTGCCGAGCGGACCTCACCGCTATTATAATAAAGTTATTAACCCCTAATCCGCCTCACTAACCCTATAATAAATAGTATTAACCCCTAATCTGCCCTCCCTAACATCGCCGACACCTAACTTCAAACATTAACCCCTAATCTGCCGACTCTAGCTCACCGCTATTCTAATAAATGTATTAACCCCTAAAGCTAAGTCTAACCCTAACACCCCCCTAAATTAAATATAATTTAAATCTAACGAAATTAATTAACTGTTATTAAATAAATTATTCCTATTTAAAGCTAAATACTTACCTGTAAAATAAATCCTAAAATAGCTACAATATAAATTATATTTATATTATAGCTATTTTAGGATTTATATTTATTTTACAGGTAACTTTGTATTTATTTTAACCAGGTACAATAGCTAAAATAGTTAAAATAATTACAAAATTACTTGTAAAATAAATCCTAACCTAAGTTACAATTAAACCTAACACTACACTATCTATAAATTAATTAAATAAAATACCTACAATTACTTACAATTAAACCTAACACTACACTATCAATAAATTAATTAAATACAATATCTACAAATAAATACAATAAAATAAACTAACTAAAGTACAAAAAATAAAAAAGAACTAAGTTACAAAAAATAAAAAAATATTTACAAACATCAGAAAAATATTACAACAATTTTAAACTAATTACACCTACTCTAAGCCCCCTAATAAAATAACAAAGACCCTCAAAATAAAAAAATGCCCTACCCTATTCTAAATTACTAAAGTTCAAAGCTCTTTTACCTTACCAGCCCTGAACAGGGCCCTTTGCGGGGCATGCCCCAAAGAATTCAGCTCTTTTGCCTGTAAAAAAAACACATACAATACCCCCCCCCCCAACATTACAACCCACCACCCACATACCCCTAATCGAACCCAAACCCCCCTTAAATAAACCTAACACTAAGCCCCTGAAGATCTTCCTACCTTATCTTCACCATACCAGGTTCACCGATCGATCCAGAAGAGCTCCTCCGATGTCCTGATCCAAGCCCAAGCGGGGGGCTGAATATGTCCATGATCCGGCTGAAGTCATCATCCAAGCGGGAGCTGAAGAGGTCCATGATCCGGCTGAAGTCTTCTATCAACGGCATCTTCAATCTTCTTTCTTCCGGATCCATCTTGCAGACCTCCGACACGGAACATCCTGCTGGCCCGACGGACTACCGACGAATGAAGGCTCCTTTAAGGGACGTAAAGACAGGCAAATAGAAATTATAGAAACACTTAAACACAAAAAAACTGAATTGATCTCCATAAAAAGTAAAAAAATGGCAAGAGATCAAAATGGCTATAAAGAAATGACAGAAGTCATTAACACAAATATAGGAGAAGAAAACACAAACACTGCTGACAATACATGGACTATTGTATCAAAAAAACACAAACAAAAAAAGAAGAATATAAACAACACTACACAATCAGGAGTTGGAGGATTAAATCACTATCCAGAATCACATCGAGAACAATATTATACACATCATAGCACTAACTGGCACAGAGAAAAGAATATGAAAATGAGAGATTTTAATAGAAATTACAATGGAGATAATTCCAATTGGAATGATTCTAGACCGAATTATAGAAGAAATAATAATAACTATTATTTCTCTAGAAATAACTTCAGGAGTAACTATGAACAAAATAGGAATGGAAATAGAAGAAATTACAATAGCCATTATGGTACACCCAATTGGAACACGTATCCCAATGATTATAGGAATAATTACGATTCACAGAATTGGAATACGCATCCCAATGACTACAGAAATGGGTACAATAGAGAACAATACATTTCAAATCAAGTAAGAGACAATAGGGAACCAAGAGGGAGGTTCAGACAAACTAACTTCGACAAAGATTGGAGAGTGCCCTCTAATAATTGACATACACATCAAAATGATCAAGGACAAAAAGTAGTAGACACAACTAATGATATTCCTAACTCCCCACTCCAAGGATCATCAGCTGATTTTTTAGGGTTAGGCCTAGTGTCCAAGACCCCCCGATTAGAGAGAAAAAGAAACATAGAGGAACCAGGGGAGGAATACGAACAAGAGCAAAAAAGATGGAGATAGATGATAAGGGAATTTTCAATATTAGCAAAATCGAACTGTCTAGAAATGAAAAGAAGGTCCTTAAAAAAGGTTTAACTTTTGCACCCACACAGAGATTAAATAAATTCGAAACACACATCCACATAAATCAATTTATCCGTAGACTAACTCTAAAACGGTATTTTTTTAAAAATCCAGTAGAAAGAAACATAGTAGAGACAAGAATCAATTGTACGCCCACAGATAATGCAGAGACAATACCGAGTGTTATACACACCACCTTGAAACCCAAATCTTCATTTTATCCAACTCATGAAAAAGGAAGTCATATTGAAATCTTTGAAAAGATGTTACAGAAAGACTTAGCTAAGTTTAAACATAATCAAGTAAAAACAAAATATAATTTAAATAAAGATGAGAAACAAACACTGGATAATCTAAAAAACAATAAAAATATAACAATAAAACCCGCCGACAAGGTCGGGGGAATTGTGGTAATGGATACTGAGTACTATTTGGAGGAAGCAAATAGGATACTTAATGATAAAACCACATACCAGGAATTAAAACTTAATCCCTTGAATAAGACAGCAGGGAAGCTAAAATTATTATTAACTGAGGCAAAAAATTATAATATACTAACAACCAAAGAATTCAATTTTATAAATCAAGAATACCCAAAAATGGCAATCTTTTACTTCTTGCCTAAAATTCACAAGCATCTAACAGCTCCCCCTGGCAGGCCTATCATATCTGGGATAGGTTCGCTGACAGCGAACCTGTCCCAGTACATTGATATCCTGTTACAAAAATATGTAAAAACACTACCTACCTACCTTAAAGATACAAGTGATGCACTAGCCCTTCTAAACAGTCTTGAATGGTGTGACAACTATAGGTTAGCAACCTGTGACGTCACAGCTCTATATACGAGCATCGTACATAATAAAGGCCTCGAAGCAGTAAGATATTTTTTGGATACTGATAACACTATGCCCGAAAATCAAAAAAGTTTTATATTAAAAGGGATAGAATTTATATTAAACAACAACATATTTGTTTTCAATAATAAAATATTCACACAAACAAGGGGCACAGCGATGGGCACGAGATTCGCACCCAGTTACGCAAATCTTTTCATGGGACTCTGGGAACAAAGATTCCTAGAGGCACATGATCTGGGTGCGAGTCTCGTGCTCTTCAAGCGCTATATAGATGACGTATTGATAGTATGGCGGGGAGACGAACAAGGTCTAGTAAAAATGTTTAATGATATGAATTCAAATAATGATGGATTGAAATTTACATACGAAACAAATGATAAGACTGTAACGTTTCTAGATTTAGACATTTTTATTGAGAATAAAACTATATATACAAAAAAACACTTCAAGAAAGTGGATGCAAATGGGTATATCCATTCTGAAAGCTGCCACCTCTCTAGGTGGATAACTAATATCCCCAAAAGCCAGTGTCTAAGAATCAGTAGAAATTGCTCAAGAGTAACTGATTATGACACACAAATAAAAATTCTAGAAGAAAGGTTTTTAGAAAGGGGTTACAATCAAGATACAGTAAAATTAGCAATACAATCTGCGAGGGAACAGTATGAGCCAAACACACAATCAATTAGCAGTGTAGCAAGGAAGAAAGATGGGGGAAGAGAAACTCAAAGTCCCATTCATTACGGATTATAATAGTGACCACAAATCCATAGAAAAAATTGTAAGAAAACATTGGCATTTATTACAGGATGATCCCATCTTAGGAGAGAAATTAACATCAAACCCAAACTTCATATATAGGAAGGCGAAAAATATGAAAAGTGTACTAGCCCCCAGTGAGTTCACACAAGGAAATAAAAAGGGTGACAGAGATCTAAAAATATAACAATAAAACCCGCCGACAAGGTCGGGGGAATTGTGGTAATGGATACTGAGTACTATTTGGAGGAAGCAAATAGGATACTTAATGATAAAACCACATACCAGGAATTAAAACTTAATCCCTTGAATAAGACAGCAGGGAAGCTAAAATTATTATTAACTGAGGCAAAAAATTATAATATACTAACAACCAAAGAATTCAATTTTATAAATCAAGAATACCCAAAAATGGCAATCTTTTACTTCTTGCCTAAAATTCACAAGCATCTAACAGCTCCCCCTGGCAGGCCTATCATATCTGGGATAGGTTCGCTGACAGCGAACCTGTCCCAGTACATTGATATCCTGTTACAAAAATATGTAAAAACACTACCTACCTACCTTAAAGATACAAGTGATGCACTAGCCCTTCTAAACAGTCTTGAATGGTGTGACAAATATAGGTTAGCAACCTGTGACGTCACAGCTCTATATACGAGCATCGTACATAATAAAGGCCTCGAAGCAGTAAGATATTTTTTGGATACTGATAACACTATGCCCGAAAATCAAAAAAGTTTTATATTAAAAGGGATAGAATTTATATTAAACAACAACATATTTGTTTTCAATAATAAAATATTCACACAAACAAGGGGCACAGCGATGGGCACGAGATTCGCACCCAGTTACGCAAATCTTTTCATGGGACTCTGGGAACAAAGATTCCTAGAGGCACATGATCTGGGTGCGAGTCTCGTGCTCTTCAAGCGCTATATAGATGACGTATTGATAGTATGGCGGGGAGACGAACAAGGTCTAGTAAAAATGTTTAATGATATGAATTCAAATAATGATGGATTGAAATTTACATATGAAACAAATGATAAGACTGTAACGTTTCTAGATTTAGACATTTTTATTGAGAATAAAACTATATATACAAAAAACAACTTCAAGAAAGTGGATGCAAATGGGTATATCCATTCTGAAAGCGATAACTAATATCCCCAAAAGCCAGTGTCTAAGAATCAGTAGAAATTGCTCAAGAGTAACTGATTATGACACACAAATAAAAATTCTAGAAGAAAGGTTTTTAGAAAGGGGTTACAATCAAGATACAGTAAAATTAGCAATACAATCTGCGAGGGAACAGTATGAGCCAAACACACAATCAATTAGCAGTGTAGCAAGGAAGAAAGATGGGGGAGAGAAACTCAAAGTCCCATTCATTACGGATTATAATAGTGACCACAAATCCATAGAAAAAATTGTAAGAAAACATTGGCATTTATTACAGGATGATCCCATCTTAGGAGAGAAATTAACATCAAACCCAAACTTCATATATAGGAAGGCGAAAAATATGAAAAGTGTACTAGCCCCCAGTGAGTTCACACAAGGAAATAAAAAGGGTGACTGAGATCTAAAAGGGAAACGAATAGTAGGATTTTTTCCATGCTATAGTTGCAAAGCATGCAAGTATAGTAACAAGACCAAAGAAGCAAAAGCAACAAACAATGATTATATAGCTAAAATCAATGAGACCATCAGATGCAGTGACCATAATATTATATATGTACTTCAATGTAGTTGCAAATTGCAATATTTAGGCGAGACAACTAGATGCCTCCGCACAAGGATTCGAGAACATATATGGAACATAGAGAAGGGCCATCTAGATACACACCTCTACGAACATTTTAGGACAGTACACAATAACAGCATCAAAGGTCTACTATATTGGGGCATAAAGAAAGTGAAGAAACCTTGGCGAGGAGGGAATTTTGAAAAAGTTATACTAAAGAAAGAAGCCGAATATATTTACAATATGGACACTCTGTATCCAAAAGGATTAAATTCCGAATTAGATATAAATCCTTTTATGGTAGAATAAAGATATCTAGGTGACCAATAGAATTATTCAAAATGGGTATATACCATAATAGGTGTATATCTGTGTTTATCTGAAAATATTGAAATTTACATATTGAAAATAAATATAACACTATAACTAGTAAACCATAACACTTTTGATTCCAAATTAGATGTACATTTGTTTATGGTAGAATGAAAATTTTAAAATAACTATAGGAGTATGAGAAATGAGTATAAATATATTTCCACATTTATGTATATATACAGAGACTCTTGCAAAGCTGTATATAAGCTTGGATGTGTCTCTGTATATATATATATGGTTGTCCTTGTCCAGTTTAATATAAGCAAACAGTGGAAATATACTAGATCCCCAATATAACCGTGAAATTGAAAATAATATATAGCTGATCAAGGAAACGTGATCTTATTATATAGTCATCCACTCTGTTATAATTTTATACCATATACTGATTCCAATTTTCTAATTTTTTAACTTCTCCTAATTTGATTTTTACTATTTTTTAATTTGATGTTTACTATCTCTAATATTTATAATATTCTAGTAAATGAGATCAACTATGAAATATAAGAGTATTCAACCCACACAAATGAATTTACAATTTGACTATATTTCCACCTATTAACATCACACTCCATCTATAAATCTACTAAATATCTGTATGCTTAAGTACAACTTAAATATACACTCCACCTGCAAAAAGAGAAGAAGGAATGACGATATGTAGCAACAAAACAAAATAAGAAACACTGTGAATAATCACGACTCCCTATACACACTTGTAATGTCCCTTTAAGACATTCCACTTCCATCCCTTACCCTCTATAAATAGCCACTTCCTGTATAGATCCTTGCTTGATTATTTTGTATTTTTCCTCATACCTTTTTGGAAACTCAGTCTCAACTGATCAAGTCTGATTAAATCTATATCTTAGATTTCACTCCTCCTAAGGAGATCCAGGACGCAATACCTTTCCAACAAAAACTCTTTCATAACCTTTAACAATTGTCTTACTATTTTCTCAGTGTAAGGTGTTAACAACTCTCTCAGTCTGTCTCCGGATCGCTTATACCGGACTTCATCATACCGACTCCCCTTCACAGAACCCTCAGGATTCATCTACAGCTTCGGACATACTATCACGCTGTGATAAGTCACACATCTCTTGCTGTACTTCACAGGTACTTACCTTAATAACATATTCGCTGCACTCTTTCCTCCCTTACTATAGAACTGTGAGCAAACCTGTTCACAAAACAGGAAGAAGGTTTCAGATTCATCCGCCATCACAGCGTCTCACGCTGCAACGCTCCAAGTGCAGGAGAACTAAAGGTATTGCTACTTACTAACAAACTGTTGCTTAATTGTTCTTACAAATCTAAACTGTATGCATATTTGCTACTTTATCTGCAAGTCCTCTTATGTATAACTAAGAACTCTCTCACTGAACCTAGTTATAAAGACGCTCATTTACAGTAGCAGTCACATTTCTATACTGCTTTTCTGTTGTGCATTTTCACTGAATTATAACAGCCGATGTCAGCTTGACTAAGTTTCCACTGATTTATTCTGTGAGTCCTTTTTATAAAATCGCTAGCTCTTATAAAGCCTTTAATAAGAAAAATATTATTAGGTATTAAGAGCTAGCTACAAAACCATATATATAGATTCATACTTACAAACATAACATAATAATCAAGCCTATAAAAAGGAATGGATGCTCAGGCCATTAAAACAGAGTTTGAAACTCTGAACCAAAAAGTTGATTATCTTGCAAGGGCACTCACAGACTTGCAAACAGAGAACACTGCACTAAAGAATATTTACAAAGAGATCATAACCCCTAGAAATTCAGATCCCCCTGAACCACACATTAACCCACCTCCAGTATTCTCAGGAAAAAGGTCGGATTTTAGAGGTTTTAAAAATGCTTGCCTCCTCCTTTTTTCTATGAAACCTCGCACCTATCACTCAGAGAAGATAAAAGTGTGTACAGTCATATCCTACTTAACCGGTGAACCCAGGGCCTGGGCCAACCGATTTTTTGAAACTGAAGATGAAACCCTAGATTCACTTGATTCATTTTTTTCCTCCATGGCCTCACTATATGAGGATGCCAATACACAGATAAATGCGGAAACCAAACTCCGAGCTTTGAGACAAGGGAAACGTCCTGTAGAGGATTATGTCACGGATTATCAGATGTGGGCCACAGACACTTTGTGGAATGACATCACGTTACGGAACCAATTCAGACTCGGCCTTAATGACAATTTGAAGGATGAGATATCCAGGGTAGAGATGCCTGACACCTTAAACGGACTCATCAAGCTGGCTACCACCTTAGATCGCAGACTGAGAGAACGCCGCACTGAGAGATTATGCACGGACGTGACTCTAAGGAGACCCATAGCAACTTACATTGACAGAAATACCCCTGTCTCTGTGCCCATGGAGATCGGCGTTCTCAAGGCTCCACTCACACCTGAAGAGAAAGCTAGAAGGTGCATCTCGAATCTATGTCTTTACTGCGCTAGTAAGGATCACCCTGTAGCAACATGTCCCATATTGCAACGTACAAAGAAGGGTAAGCCATCACACCTTTACTCTGTTTCCCTACAGAAAGACAATCATGCACTCACTATGGTTTTACCTTTGCAGTGGGAATCTCATTAGGTCAAGACTGAAGCCTTAATTGACTCTGGTGCTTATGGTTGCTTTATAGATGCTTCTTTTGTTTCACAAAATAAAATACCTACTATCACAAAGAAAAATCATCTCTTTCTTAAGGTAATAGATGGTTCTTTTATCCAAAATGGACCATTAACCCATCATACTGTACCTTTACTGATTCACATAATAGATGGACATGTAGAATATCAAAGTTTCGACATAATACCAACAGCAATCCATACTGTCATCCTAGGGTTACCTTGGTTAGTAAAACATAACCCTAGTATTAATTGGGAGAATTTTAGGATTACCTTCACTTCACTATTTTGCAAAAACACTTGTTTTCCACAACAAAACATTGGCACACTACAAACAGCCATACCACCTGAATACCATGACTTATCCGATGTCTTTGATATTAAAGAAGCTGACACATTACCACCCCATAGGACTTTCGACTGTCCCATAGATTTAATTCCAGGTGCAGTACCCCCATTTGGTAAAATATATCCATTGTCTCAACAAGAATTACAGTATCTCAGGGATTATTTAGACGACAGTCTCAGAAAGGGTTTTATAGTACCTTCTGTATCACCTGCTGCAGCAGGCATTTTCTTCGTGAAAAATAAAGATCACACACTGAGGCCCATTATTGATTATAGGGCTCTGAATGCAGTTACCATCAAGAATCGTTACCCACTTCCACTCATCCCCGAACTTTTGGAACGCCTCAATGGTGCTACCATTTTCACCCAACTCGATCTAAAAGGGGCGTATAATTTGATTAGGATTAAAGAAGGGGATGAGTGGAAGACTGCTTTCAGAACCCGATACGGGCTTTTTGAATATAGGGTCATGCCTTTTGGGCTCTGCAATGCCCCGGCAACTTTTCAGAATTTTATAAATGAAATATTCAAAGACCTTGTTGACATCTGCGTCATAATATACTTAGACGATATTCTAATTTACTCCAGAACCACTGCAGAACACATAAAACATGTCAGATGGGTCCTTATGAGGTTGCGTGAACATAAACTGTTCGCGAAGCAAGAGAAATGCATATTCCATGTAAACAGAATTAAATTTCTTGGATATATAGTCACTCCTGATAAGATTGAAATGGACCCTGAAAAAGTATCTGCGATAAAAGATTGGCCCCAGCCTAAAACAGTGAGATCTTTACAAAGGTTTCTTGGCTTCACAAATTTTTACCGCAGATTTATTCGTAACTTTTCTACCATAGTAAAACCTTTGACCAAATTAACTACAACAAAAACTAGGTACAGCTGGACCAACGAAGCTGAGACCTCTTTCCAATTATTAAAAGAAAAATTCTTAACAGCACCCATTCTATCTATTCCAGATCACACTTGTGAATTTATATTAGAGACAGATGCTTCAGACACTGGTCTCGGGGCGATTCTCTCCCAAAGAAATGCTATAGATGGGATACAACATCCAGTTGCCTATTACTCTAGGATGTTACAACCAGCCGAGTTAAACTATACGATAGGGGATAAAGAATTATTGGCCATTAAGACCGCCTTAGAGGTTTGGAGACATATTTTAGAAGGAACAGATAAACCTTTTATAATATACACTGATCATAAGAATCTTCAGTATTTACGTCAAAGTAAAACTCTCTCCTCAAGACAGGTAAGGTGGTCCCTATTTTTAGATAGGTTTAACTTTTTGATAACCTACAGGCCAGGACATTTAAACACAAAGGCTGATGCTCTCTCACGTTTACATGAGCAAAATCAGAAGTCCGAAAACACCATGACTCTTATACCACCTCACAAAGTCGTAGGTAAGCTTACACCACTCGAAAACGACATCATCCAGGCACTCCAGACTGACGTTATACCTAGTATACCATCCTTGAGAAAGGATCACACTGGTCTTTATTACCACTATGACAAGTTATACATTCCCCTACAACTTAGAACTTACATATTACAACAGTTCCATGATACCCCACTTTCTGGTCACCAAGGAATAGTGAAAACGAAAGAAGCAATCAGTAGACACTTCTGGTGGCCCAAGATAGCTGACTCCATCCAGCAATACATCGTATCCTGTACAGTATGGGCGCCATGTACTAAGCTTCGAAGTGACCGTCCGTCTGTATTTCCGCGTCAAAATTCGCTCACGATCTGCTTCTCGTATGTATCAATCTGCGATCTGCTCGAAAAACCACTATTTTTCATCAGCGATCGTAATTTTACTCAACTCATCGTTCCGAAGCCTTTTTCCACTTACTACATGTTCGATCGCACGTAAATTCGCTGTAATCGGAAATTATGAATGTTACAACTAATCCGCCCGCTCCAACTTTCACTGTAACTTCGCGTGATTTGCTTCGCGACCATTTAGGTAGCGAATACAATAGAAAACTATAGGGGGTATCAACCTGACGCCAGGTAGAAGTACTTTAGTGAAAGGACTAGACTACTATTGTAGCATTATTGGTTTTTGGATCAGTGAATGAAGATGGAGACAGTTTTACACATGTTTCTTTTCCGATTAATTCAATTACGAGGAAGAAGGGCTATACAGGCACCGGTTAACAACTTGCAGAGAAGGAGAGGTAGAAGAATTAGAGTCCCTAGAGTTTTCCTTCCACGTTTGGGTTTGGAAAGCATTTCTGATCAAGAGATTATCCAGAGATTCCGTTTGGATAGAGAAGCTATTATGCAACTTTACAATGAAATAGCAGAATACCTTGAACCAATGACAGCGCGATCACAAGCCATACCCGGACTGTCTGGCGATTATGACACCTAGATCGTCACGTGGGTAAAGAACTAAACCAATCAGGTCGCAGACTGCTTCTTAACTTTGCTCTTTCGCGCCGAACGAAGCTTCAAAATTATCAATAATCCGATTGTCTTCGACACACAATAGACGCAAAATTTTACGGCTTGGTTTTTAGTACATTCATGTAACGAAGTGCCACCCGCATGGTGCGAATGCCGGCGGGTTATTTCGATACGGTCTGTGCGACAAAATTGACGCCTTAGTACATGGCGCCCTAAGTGCGAGAAACAAAACAGAAAGATTGAAACCTATTGGTCTCCTCACTCCTTTGCCAGTCCCGGATACTCCTTGGAGTGTTATATCTATGGACTTTATTGTCGACCTACCATATTCTCAAAACCATAACACCATCATGGTA
The DNA here is from genome assembly GCF_027579735.1 of Bombina bombina. NCBI lineage: Eukaryota > Metazoa > Chordata > Amphibia > Anura > Bombinatoridae > Bombina > Bombina bombina. The sequence continues at coordinate 611,561,807 of NC_069505.1, read as the reverse complement.
GTAGTTGACCATCTCACGCGATTGGCACATTTCGTACCTTTAACTTCTTTGCCATCTGCAACTGAGACTGCTGAAGCTTTCATAAAAAACATTGTGCGTCTCCATGGTATACCTCAATTCGTCATTACGGATCGAGGATCCCAATTCACCTCTCATTTCTGGAGGGCCTTATGTTCGGCTTTACGTATAAAGTCTAGACTAACCACAGCATATCATCCCCAAGCTAATGGACTCACTGAAAGAGTTAATGGGATATTGGAGCAGTATCTACGTTGCTACACCACTCATTTACAAGACAACTGGTTCTCTTTACTCCCGCTAGCCGAATTCTCATACAATAATTCAGTCTCTTCTTCAACCAAGTTAAGTCCTTTCTTTGCCACCTACGGATACCATCCTCAAACTGTCCAGATCTCCCGAGTTCATTCTGACTCTCCAGCGGCTACTTCATACCTCACTAATCTTAAGGAGTCACTTGTTTTCCTAAAGGAACATTTGAAATCTGCTAAGCTTTCGCAAAAACATTACTATGACCTTAGACATAGGGACAGTCCGAATTATAAAGTGGGCGACTTAGTATGGTTATCCACTAAATACCTCAGATTATCAGTTCCTTCTCGGAAACTGGCTAATCAGTTCATTGGACCTTTTCCGATAAAAAGGATACTCAATCCGACTTCTGTTACTCTGGAACTCCCGAGAAAATACAGGATACATCCCACATTCCATGTGGCACTTTTAAAACCTTACGTCCGGGACACTTTCATGGATCGGCCGAGAAAACCACCTCCACCTATTCAATTGAAGGACCACGTTGAATATGAGTTGGATTCTATACTCGACTCTAGGACTTTCCGTGGTCACCTTGAGTACCTAGTTCGTTGGAAGGGCTATGGTCCTGAAGAGGATTCATGGGTGCCCAAGTCGCATATCCATGCCGATCATCTGTTGGATACTTTTCATGCCAGATACCCTACTAAACCTGCATCCTCGGAGCGGATGCCTTGAAAGGGGGGATCTGTAATGTCCCTTTAAGACATTCCACTTCCATCCCTTACCCTCTATAAATAGCCACTTCCTGTATAGATCCTTGCTTGATTATTTTGTATTTTTCCTCATACCTTTTTGGAAACTCAGTCTCAACTGATCAAGTCTGATTAAATCTATATCTTAGATTTCACTCCTCCTAAGGAGATCCAGGACGCAATACCTTTCCAACAAAAACTCTTTCATAACCTTTAACAATTGTCTTACTATTTTCTCAGTGTAAGGTGTTAACAACTCTCTCAGTCTGTCTCCGAATCGCTTATACCGGACTTCATCATACCGACTCCCCTTCACAGAACCCTCAGGATTCATCTACAGCTTCGGACATACTATCACGCTGTGATAAGTCACACATCTCTTGCTGTACTTCACAGGTACTTACCTTAATAACATATTCGCTGCACTCTTTCCTCCCTTACTATAGAACTGTGAACAAACCTGTTCACAAAACAGGAAGAAGGTTTCAGATTCATCCGCCATCACAGCGTCTCACGCTGCAACGCTTCAAGTGCAGGAGAACTAAAGGTATTGCTACTTACTAACAAACTGTTGCTTAATTGTTCTTACAAATCTAAACTGTATGCATATTTGCTACTTTATCTGCAAGTCCTCTTATGTATAACTAAGAACTCTCTCACTGAACCTAGTTATAAAGACGCTCATTTACAGTAGCAGTCACATTTCTATACTGCTTTTCTGTTGTGCATTTTCACTGAATTATAACAGCCGATGTCAGCTTGACTAAGTTTCCACTGATTTATTCTGTGAGTCCTTTTTATAAAATCGCTAGCTCTTATAAAGCCTTTAATAAGAAAAATATTATTAGGTATTAAGAGCTAGCTACAAAACCATATATATAGATTCATACTTACAAACATAACAACACTGATGCAACGAAGAAAACCGCCAACCAATGAAAATGAAAGGCGGGGTATTTAAACCTGACAAACAGCTCCTCGAAAGATCAGTCTTGATAAAGCCTACACTACGGTGAAACGCGTAGACGTATTCTCGAAGGAGCTACTAAAAGAAAGAACCCGGATTAGCTACCAGCCGAGCAGGCTACACTCTATCTGACACTCTGCGCAGAGTTCTGAGACACAGAATCCGGATGATCACTATTGGCATTTAAAGAAAGAAGCATACAAGCAGGTTACCGGCACACCTACAGCGAAGTGGACACCTGGAGAGACCGTAGTGGCAATACCCGTTGCGGATGAAAATTGCTGACATCACTATATCAAGGTCAGAGGTGAGAGCGTTATCCGACAGGTCGATACAGGGCCAAAAGGACGCCAAAACATCCACGCCGGAGATCGCAAACAAAGGGTGACCGGTAAAGTATACCTGCCTGTAATTACCTATCCTGCACTGAACTTTACAGCACTGAGAGTGTATATATTCCAAATGCTACTATTTTGTACACGGAACCACGATTAAAGTGTTTCTTGGAGGTACCCTTCTACTTGCTTGCCACCAGAAACTGTTTAAAACAACTACTAACTTTTATTTCAAGCACATGAACCACTCTTACGCATATGAATGCAGAAATTTTTAGATAAACAAATTTGACCTCCCTGAATGCTAAGCTATATTAAGATAAAAGGTGGGCAAAAACACCAAGGAGCGAGCAATACACATTGCAACATAGCAAAGTACACTGTAACAAAAAAATAGACTTGCAACTTAGTAAAGGTGGAGTGCCATTAATCTTAAGCATAGCACACTGCTCTCTGAAGGTTTTTTGCAACATTGTAAAGTATACTGCAAAGAAGTGACTTGCAATTAAATAAAGGTGGAACACTACTATTCTCAAGTATAACACATTGCTCTTTGAAGATTTTTTTGTCTGAGGAGGTGGAGACGTCCTCTCCTCTGTGTGTCTACCTAGGAAGTTATTTATAATTTTTCTCCCTACGAATGATTCATCTATGAATGTTTTTTATTCTGATTTTATTTTGATTGTTTTTATATATACTAATAGTATGCATTTGTATGTATTGTTTTGAGAAATTAAATATTAAGATATTTTACTCATGTATTTACATTTATTTCATTTAATTCATTGACCCATTGATAAACATCCCTAGCTATCCTATATCTATATATAGGTGAAGCGCTGTTTATATTTTCCCTTTAAGATGGCGTCCCTCGAATTACGATTGGCTGATAGGATTCTATCAGCCAATCGGAATTAAGGTAGGAAAATTCTGATTGACTGATGGAATCAGCCAATCAGAATCAAGTTCAATCCGATTGGCTGATCCGATCAGCCAATCAGATTGAGCTCGCATTCTATTGGCTGATCGGAACAGCCAATAGAATGCGAGCTCAATCAGCCAATCGGAATTCGAGGGACGCCATCTTGGATGACGTCCCTTAAAGGAGCCTTCATTTGTCGGTAGTCCGTCAGGCCAGCAGGATGTTCCACGTCGGAGGTCTGCAAGATGGATCCGGAAGAAAGAAGATTGAAGATGCCGTTGATAGAAGACTTCAGCCGGATCATGGACCTCTTCAGCTCCCGCTTGGATGATGACTTCAGCCGGATCATGGACCTCTTCAGCTCCCGCTTGGATTATGACTTCAGCCGGATCATGGACATCTTCAGCCCCCCGCTTGGGCTTGGATCAGGACATCGGAGGAGCTCTTCTGGATCGATCGGTGAACCTGGTATGGTGAAGATAAGGTAGGAAGATCTTCAGGGGCTTAGTGTTAGGTTTATTTAAGGGGGGTTTGGGTTAGATTAGGGGTATGTGGGTGGTGGGTTGTAATGTTGGGGGGGGGGTATTGTATGTGTTTTTTTTACAGGCAAAAGAGCTGAATTCTTTGGGGCATGCCCCGCAAAGGGCTCTGTTCAGGGCTGGTAAGGTAAAAGAGCTTTGAACTTTAGTAATTTAGAATAGGGTAGGGCATTTTTTTATTTTGAGGGTCTTTGTTATTTTATTAGGGGGCTTAGAGTAGGTGTAATTAGTTTAAAATTGTTGTAATATTTTTCTGATGTTTGTAAATATTTTTTTATTTTTTGTAACTTAGTTCTTTTTTATTTTTTGTACTTTAGTTAGTTTATTTCATTGTATTTATTTGTAGATATTGTATTTAATTAATTTATTGATAGTGTAGTGTTAGGTTTAATTGTAGGCAATTGTAGGTATTTTATTTAATTAATTTATTGATAGTGTAGTGTTAGGTTTAATTGTAACTTAGGTTAGGATTTATTTTACAGGTAATTTTGTAATTATTTTAACTATTTTAGCTATTGTACCTGGTTAAAATAAATACAAAGTTACCTGTAAAATAAATATAAATCCTAAAATAGCTATAATATAAATATAATTTATATTGTAGCTATATTAGGATTTATTTTACAGGTAAGTATTTAGCTTTAAATAGGAATAATTTATTTTATAAGAGTTAATTAATTTCGTTAGTTTTAAAGTTAATAACTTTATTATAATAGCGGTGCGGTCCGCTCGGCAGATTAGGGGTTAATAACTTTATTATAATAGCGGAGCTGTCCGCTCGGCAGATTAGGGGTTAATAAGTGTAGGCAGGTGGAGGCGACGTTGTGGGGGGCAGATTAGGGGTTAATAAATATAATATAGGGGTCGGCGGTGTTAGGGGCAGCAGATTAGGGGTACATAGGGATAATGTAAGTAGCAGCGGTTTACGGAGCGGCAGATTAGGGGTTAAAAATAATATGCAGGGGTCAGCGATAGCGGGGGGCGGCAGAATAGGGGTTAATAAGTGTAAGGTTAGGGGTGTTTAGACTCGGGGTACATGTTAGGGTGTTAGGTGCAGACGTAGGAAGTGTTTCCCCATAGACAACAATGGGGCTGCGTTAGGAGCTGAACGTGGCTTTTTTGCAGGTGTTAGGTTTTTTTCAGCTCAAACAGCCCCATTGTTTTCTATGGGGGAATCGTGCACGAGCACGTTTTTGAGGCTGGCCGTGTCTGTAAGCAACTCTGGTATCGAGAGTTGCAGTGGCGGTAAATATGCCTGTACGCTCCCTTTTTGGAGCCTAACGCAGCCATTCTGTGAACTCTCAATACCAGAGTTATTTAAAAGGTGCGGCCAGAAAAAAGCCAGCATTAGCTACGCGGGTCGTTCCGACAAAACTCTAAATCTAGCCGAAAATTTGGTAATCGATAGAGACGTCTCTAACGTGTTCCACAATGATATATATAAAAAAGCAGCTAAAAAACAATTCTGACAAATTGAGATATTTGGTAAGCTAATATGTCTTCCTTGGAGTGTAAAATTCATTAATTTGAAACGTTTCAATAGATATAGTGTAGCATATCTCACAGTTGATAGATAATAACAGTCTAATAATACAAATATATGTTAAAAAACAATTAAAGATGGATCGTGGTAAAGCTCATTAATATGTGGCAGAGTCCATATTCAAATTCATAGATATAGTAAAGTTCATTTAACTGATAATACGTTATGTATTTTCCTACTTTTTTTGTAGTGAAGAGGTGCAAAGGAAGTTAGTAACACAGTTCCTTATAAGGACCATACCTTTATATTCATACAGTCTTTAACTGCAGGGTATTCAAATTCATCCTGCGTCTTAAGGCAATAATGGGTCACAGTCGGCATCTACTATGAGGTAACGTACCTTGCAGCTTGCTTATCAGGATCACAGAGTATGCTCAGTTCCCTCTGGTGTATCACGGCTAGTGTGTGTCTCGTGTTCCCGGCGTCTTATGTCACAACCGGTAGTCTAGAGACTCAATCCGCACCTGCCAATCAATGCTCTGGAAGTTCGTCTGTAGTACTTGCTGCTATATAGCTAGTGTTGATATTTGTAGAATGTCACCAGTATTTTGGGAATAATACTGATAATACAAGTCCCTTGTGTTGTAGTAACCTGCCCTTAGTGCTTATGCACGCAGGTTTTTATTGTAGAAAAAGTTGAGTTATACCAATATATGAGCAACCCGGATTGTAAAAGTTGGTAATAGGTGATATTGATATAAAATCAGGGTGCACAGTCCCACAGATTTCAACACGTTTCGCTCTTTCATAGAGCTTTATCAAGAATAACCTGAGACCATTATGCACCTCTCTTTTAAAGAAACAACTCTTTCCTTATTGGTTGGTTCACAAGTCCTGTAATTAAGGTGGAACTTCCAATTGCATACCAGCTTCATTACTTTTTAAGGCGGTATTCCTCTTACACACCAACTTCACTACTATCAAAGCCGTCTTTGTTCTTTTTGGCTCTTTGGTGAAAGCACAATATTCATCTAAATTAACCATTATAAAAAAGTTTTAAAATCATTTCAGATACTGTCATTAGTATTTCTCTTATGAAAAAAAACAAGAGAGAAAGGTTACAATGTTTATAGAATATAAAGTGCATTTGTGCAAAAGTGCTCAACGTGCTCAGTGCATGTCATTGTCCATTTATGAAAGGGTGATTTTTGTTTAGAGAAGTGAACTATATATATAATTTTTTTTTTTTTTAAAGGAATTTATTTGTGTGTAAGTGTCTCAATTGTCTTAATCCAAAAGGAATGGTGATATATCTCTTTACAGCCCTCTTGGTTTCTCCAAAATAAAACATATTGCAAGTGCATTTTTAAAATTATAGATCATACCTTTGTGGGTGCATCTTATTAGTTCTTTTATTTGTATAGTTTCTTCTACACTACCTATCTGTATTGCGCTTGATTTTTTAGTATGTCCACATGCTTTGCAAGAGTAGCATGGTTAAAACCAAGCAATTTTTTGTCCATGAAGGTCTTTTTGTATCAGGCTTTTTGTTTTATTTTGTTTTTTCATTTCACTTGGGGCAAGTATTGATTTTAAAATAGTTGCCTTCTTGAAAATAAAGCTAGGATTGTTTGATATTTTATTTCCTAAGATATCATCCTCTTTGATGAGGTGCCAATGTTTTCTGACAATTTTTTTAATTAAGTTATGGTCAATATGGTAGTCTGTTATAAATGGAACTTTTATTGTGTCAGTTTCTACAATTGTCTTTTTTTTATAAATTAATAAAGATTCTCTATTTGTATTTTTAGCTCTTTCTATTTTTTTTTTGTATGTTCTATGTTATAACCTCTAGAGTTGAATCTTTCAATTAGAGTTCCTGCCTGTTCCTCAAAGTCTGTTGTTCTTATCCTGAGACATTGTCCTATGGGGATGCTATTTATCCATGTGTCCAAATGGCAACTCTTAGCATGCAGATAGTTGTTGCAATCTAATTTTTTAAAGTGTGTTTTTGTCTCAATTTTATTGCCTAAGGACATGATTTCCAAGTCTAAGAAAACAATTGAATTTTTACTTGTTATATGTGAAATTTAGACCATAGTTATTTCTATTCATATCTTCAATCATTTTGATGAGGTCATGTTCAGGGCCTTTCCAGATTAATATCAGGTCATCAATATACCTCTTAAAGAGTACAAGGTTTGCACCATAGCTACCTGAACTTAAAAACTCCTCTTCCCAAAAACCCATGAAGAGGTTCGCGTAGCTAGGTGCAAACCTTGTACCCATTGCTGTTTCCTCTATTTGGAGATAAAACTTCTCATCAAATGAGAAGTAATTATTTTCTAGGATAAATTTGATACTTTTTAGAATGAAATTTCTATGTACTTCTGGCATGTCCTTATCTTGTTTTAAATAGTATTTAACTGCTTCTAAACCTTGTGTGTGATCTATCACTGTGTACAGTGATGTCACATCACAAGTGACCAAGTACATATCTTCTTCCCATTTCAGTGTATTTAATATATTTAATATCTGGGTGGAGTCTCTTAAGTAGGAATTAAGTTTTATCACGTTTTTGTAAATAACCATCTACATATCTGGAGAGATTAGAAGATATAGAATCAATTCCCAATATGATGGGCCTACCTGGGGGGTTGGTGAGGCATTTGTGAATTTTTGGTAGAAAGTAGAAGATCGGTATTCTAGGATTTTTGGGGGAAAGGAATTGAAATTCCTTTTCATTGAGAATACCTGATCTTCTACCCTCCACCAACAATTTATTTAATATTTGAGAATATTTCATAGTGGGATTAAAGTCCAGTTTTTTATATGTCTTCGTATTGTCCAATAGTCTATGAGCCTCTGTTAGATAGTTTTTTGTGTCCATTAGGACTATGCCTCCACCCTTATCAGCGGATTTGATTGTTAGCTCTTTATTATTGTAAGTTGTTTATTATATTCTTCTCTTTAATGCTCATATTAAATTTCTTCAGGCGAGAAGGATTACATCTTTTGATGTCTTTAATTACTAATTTTTCAAAGGTATCGATGTAATTACCTTTCGATTGTACAGGATTAAATTTGGATTTTGGTTTTAAATTAGAGTGTTTTATATTAGTTTGTGTGTTAAGTTGTTTTTCAATAGGATTTTTAAGATAGTGTCTCTTAATAGTTAAATTTCTTATGAATTGTTTCACGTGAATAAATGTGTTAAATTTAATAAGTTTAGCAGTAGGGGCATAGGTAAGACCTAAACTGAGAACTTTTTCTTCTTCCTTACTTAAGGGAATACTACTTAGATTATATATTCCTTGATTTGTGATTACCTCCCTCTTTTTGCTTCTTTTTGTGAGTAATCCCCTTCCTCTCTTTCCTCTAGACTCCTTTTTCTTCTTTGGTTTATTTCTGGTTCTAATTGGAAGAGGTCTCTTGAGAAGGCTTTTCTCTAAAACAAAGGGGAGATTCATTTTTTTGTTTGGCTATCTTTTCTTAAGTCTAATTCTTTCAATGGTTCAAACCTATTCTGGGTTGGGGTCCTCCATGATTCCCATTGTCTATTTTCCCTTCTATATGTTCTCCTGGGGTATTCCCAATCATTTGGTCTGTCATAAAAATTTCTCTGATGATTATTTCTAAAGGTATTTAATCTAAATTCAGAGTTAAAATGTTCCCTATCTCTGTATCTAGGTTGTCTAGTGTTGTCATATTCATTGTAATGATTATATGGCCTTTCATATTGATGTGAATTTCTATTGTAGAAGTTTTGGTGTCTCTTATTTTCAGGTGAATAATTAGGTCTTCTATTTCTATAGGTGTTGGTGTGTCCATAATTGGTTGTATGTGAATGAGTATTTGTGTGTGTTTTTGGAATATCCATATTTTCCTCTTTGTTTTCTTCTTCTAGCTGGTTTTGACTATTGTCTTTGATGTCTCTTTCCATGTTCCCCCACTTTGATCTTAGTAGATCTTTATTTAGATTATTTAATTTCTCCATAATTACTTTCTGTCTTTCTTTATATTCATTTTCACTCTTTCTGTCTTTCAATTTTTCTTTTATCTCTAAGATGATTTTTTCTATAGTTAGCAATGTTTCTTTTCTAGATCTTTTTAAGATATCTATGAGGGTGTTCGAGGCCTTAATAAGGGTGTCTTTCCATTCAGTTTGTAATGGTTCACTTAAAGTGAAGGTACAGTTTTTCATTAGGGTCAATCCTCTAGGGATAATGCCTTTATTTGTATATCTGTTTAAAAATACCAATTCCATTTGTTGTTTAAGTTCTTTTGTAAGTTTGTGTTCTAAATTGTACATCAGATCTGAGGTTTTATCTAAGCTTTTAGAATTCATTGTGGGAATATTTTCTTCTTTCATATCTAAAAAGATTTTATCTCTAAAATCAAATATATCTTCCATATTGGAATTGAGTTCAAAGAATAGAGTTGACAACCTGCTGCGACTATTAGGTATGAAGGAAAGACGCTAAAGATAAAATAATAGGGATTAATAGTGCGCTGGTGTCGGGGGGGAGGGGTGTATCAGACTCCTTACTAAATAGATTTAGATCCTTCAATCTAAACACAGGAAAAAAAGATACAAACAAAGTGCAGTAAGGGCGCTATAAGATAAAGATACCACCTCTTCACTACAAAAAAACGTAGGAAAATACATAACGTATTATCAGTTGAATGAACTTTACTATATCTATGAATTTGAATATGGACTCTCGCACATATTAATGAGCTTTACCACGATCCATCTTTAATTGTTTTTTAGCATATATTTGTATCATTAGACTGTTATTATCTATCAACTGTGAGATATGCTACACTATATCTATTGAAACGTTTCAAATTAATGAATTTTACGCTCCAAGGAAGAGATATTAGCTTTCCAATTATCTCAATTTGTCAGAATTGTTTTTAGCTGCTGTTTTATATATATCATTGTGGTCCACGTTAGAGACGTCTCTATCGATTATCAAATTTTATAAGCTGTTTGGAGCCAAGCAAACTAATATTTTTGTGTACTTTTCGAAATTTTATATCATTAAATGATCTGATGTTTTTAAAAAAAATTCTAACCATTTGAGTTTTTAATATTTCACACTGATTGCACAAAACATCTTCATATTTATTATCATCAATTATCTACACTGAATGCACAGAATATTTTAAAGTTTTAGTATAACAATATTGAAATACACATTTCATTATTTTCATGGTATATTTATCTTATAGCGCCCTTACTGCACTTTGTTTGTATCTTTTTTTCCTGTGTTTAGATTGAAGGATCTAAATCTATTTAGTAAGGAGTCTGATACACTCCCCCCCCCCCCCCTGACACCAGCGCACTATTAATCCCTATTCTTTTACCCAGGTCTCTGGGTTCGGCACGAGAGACAGACTCCGCCAGCAGCTGCAGGACTGGAAGGTAACCACGCACAGGTGTTGCAGTTAGCTCCTCCTCCGGAAACCTATACCCCCTTTTAAACAACTAGAAGGGGATGATACCTCTGATTTTTAAGAGGGCATCACCATCTTCTGATAAGTGAGCGCATGCTTCTCTACTTAGCACCTAATAACTGTGATAATGGTGATCACCTATCTCTACTAGACATTAAGAAGGTGTCTCTCCCTCACAATCTAGCACAGATAGGAGAATATTTGTAGGAAAAACAGGATATCATGTTGAACTTTAGGTGCTGAAAAAGCTTTTAGGATTCTTAAAGCAACAGCAAACCTCTAATTACAAGCTTTTTATGCTGATTAACACCTTGTTGGCTATAATTGTTTTTCAATGGTCAAACTCCAGTTTCTTTAATTAGAAAAGCCAATCTGGAATTGAATCTGCAGAAGACAATGCTTGGTACTGTTATTTTGGTAACAACTGTGGTGACATAGCAAAAAGAGTTTATCCCTGGAATATTCACATAGCAGTTTTTAAAAAACCTTCCCCCCATTTACACCTTTGTCTTTTAGCTATGTGTCTAGTCTTGGTTTTAAAGACACTCTGATTATTCTTTGACTGCGATATGATAAGACAAACCTTGTTGAATTGAGAATAAAATTGGGAAACCCAAACTAGTCTTTTTCTTCTCTCCCCAACTTTGATGACAATGGCTGATTTTGGACACAAACATTAGAGAATTTGTTTTACTGGGATAAAATTCTCTCTGATTATTTGATTTATTTAGCAGTGTTGCACAAATTGGGGTTGTGGTAGCTAGAGTTGCCCTGTATTATTATTTGGACTGTTTTTCTGCAAAATATATGTGTATATATATCTGTAAATATTCCTCTTATTACTATATATATATATATATCTGTAAATATTCCTCTTATTACTATATATATATATATCTGTAAATAAATATTCCTCTTATTACTTTATATATATATATATATATATATATATATATATATATATATATATATATATATATATATATATATATATATATATATATATCTGTAAATATTCCTCTTATTACTATATATATATATATCTGTAAATATTCCTCTTATTACTATATATATATATATATCTGTAAATATTCCTCTTATTACTATATATATATATATATCTGTAAATATTCCTCTTATTACTATATAT